>NC_062535.1:3115081-3415081 GCF_022655615.1 Tachysurus fulvidraco
AGACGTTTCATTCATGAAATTCAGCAGGGACTTAGCAAGGCTGCGGCAGACCTTTTACAAAATCTGGAGGTAAACATGAGATGATATTTAAACATCATGCTTGTATTAATCTTCTCGTTCTATTCACCGAAGACTTTTGTCCAAGCTCACAGTTAACTCGGATAGCTGGAGTTACGAGTCGGACCTCACATCACGCGCTCCTTCGTGCCGCTAAATCTTTTGAAGCGTTGATGGAAGCAGACGGCGGTTATTTCTCATCACACCACAGCAGCTTCATGTGTCACAAGCACTCAGTAAAGCTTGAAGAGGGCTGTTATGAATGCTAACACACTGTAAAAGCTAAGCGCTCCCACTACTATCTGTCTGAGAACCTGCTGATTCTGCCATGATTGATACTGTAAAGACAATTAAGAGTGGAAAAGGAGTGAAATGAAAAAAGTATTTAATAAAATTATTTAATACATCACTTACAGCTGTTAGCACTGCTAACTAAATATAATTAGCATGAGAACTAAACTGTCACAGTTAGCATCGTAAAAGACAACAGTTGTGTCATGTTACAAACTTTTTTATCCCGAAATAGAACTTAAACTGCATTATATAAAGAAAATAGGATTGCAAAGAGCTAAGAATCGACAGACTATGAATGTTAGTGTAATAAAACTAGCATAACACTGTATTATATACTGTAAAGTAGACGCTAGCATAATGCTAAGGAGTTAAAATGACATGTTGGGAACAAGTTAAAGCTCATATCTTTTACTCCTGATACTTCTAATGACAATGTGTAAATATCGTCATTTTTACATAGAACTTTTTTCTCTTGATGAATTTCTGCTGTATTTGGAGTGTCCTTGACAACAATGAAAGGATAAAAGCCCTTTTGTTTACAGCTAGCAGGTCTCTTCTCCACATTCCTGGCTCATTTAGCACAAATCGGATCTCTGCTGTTGTGGTTGACGAGTCGGATCAGGTCTAAACAGCAGCAGATTAAATAGAAACTCGCACTCACTTGGTGGTTAGTATTGATCTGTGACACACATTAGGAATCACAAGTTGCCCGCTACTCTCCTCGTGCTTGCTCTGGATGATTCTCCTCGTCAAGTCGGATTAATGGGCATGCTGTTGGGACGCGTGCCGCATGTGGCGGTGAGCACAAAACATCTTGATGCTGACACCTTCTTGCCTTGTGGACATTTGTTCTGCTCCAATAACAAATATTTATTCAAATTGTATTAAGACTGCAGACAAAATTTTAAAGCTTTTAATAATTCTAGCTGTACAATTACACACACATATACACACACACACACCACAGTTCAATACAAACGTAGCCTGCAGTCAACTGTGGCCAGCTTTTCTTTCTAGTTAAAGGTCAGGAAGTATTGTTTGGACATGACACACACATTCTGTAACCTCTTACATGTGCTAGTTGAACATAAAGGTCATTCACTCTGTGTTGTAATGCAGATTTTCTGCAGTCCTACAGAAACTCAGAGGTTTCCAATCTTTAGCTTAACCCTGGTGGAGCTTACATAGATGATGATGACCCAAGAAATACTCTTAGACTCTCTTGTCCGACCCTCAGGAATCTTGGAATTCGTGGAGCTGCATGGAAATGGGTTGCTTCCTACCTGGAAATTTCACTCATATTCTGCTCCATGCAGACTCTCCACCGGTGTCCCACAGGGCTCAGTACTTGGTCCTCTCCATTTTCCCCAGTATACTCACTCTCTTGGTGATTTCCTCACATAGGTTCTTTACCACTGCTATGCTGATGAATTACATATTTAATATCTCAATCAAAGGTGGGTCCCCTGCTGATCTAGCATTAGAATCCTAATGAACTCTCATCGCCGTGGCCTGGGTTAAGTCTTGGGCAGGGAACTAAACTAGTTCTTGTGGAGGTAACTCTCAGTGCTGATCCCAAGCCTGGGGAAAATGAAAGCATTGGGTCAGGTAGGGCATAAGATCTGGTCGAAAGAACAACAACAACCTATCACAGGTGAGGCATTATTATTGTGTGAAGGAGAGTTTCAGAACACTGACAAAAAGCACACATACAACAACTGATCAAGAATTTGAGTTGAGACAAAGGGGGAACAGAACAGATGCACACATTAGGAATCAGACCAATGATGGGACAGGGGCAGAGACAGAACCAAAGCACAGGGATGTAAACAAAATGTAGCAGATATCATGAATCGATAAAATCATCAGTTATTTCTACACTTTCCATGACTTTACTGTTAAAGTGTACAGATTTTCACTCAAATACAGCAACATATTTCCAAATTAAACACCGAATTTAAAACCATCGCTGTTTAACAGTGTAACAGTGGGCAAGTCGTGGCCTAATGTGGGCAAGTCGTGGCCTAATGTGGGCAAGTCGTGGGCAAGTCGTGGCCTAATGGTTAGAGAGTCTGACTCATAATCCTAAGGTTATGAGTCCGAGTCTCGGGCCGGCCACGACTGAGGTGCCCTTGAGCAAAACACCAAACCCCCCAACTGCTCCCCAGGCGGCACAGCATAAATGGCTGCCCACTGCTCCGGGTGTGTGTTCACGGTGTGTGTGTGTGTGTGTGTGTGTGTGTGTGTGTGTGTGTGTGTGTGTGTGTTCACTGCTGTGTGTGGGCACTTTGGATGGGTCAAATGCAGAGAACGAATTCTGAGTATGGGTCACCGTACTTAGCTGTATGCCACGTCACTTTTTAACAGTGTATATTTTAGGTTTTAATGATGCCATAGGCTCGATCTATTTTTTTATTTTGTGTTTTTTTTTTGTTTACAGTTAAGTGCTGCCTAAATGCAACACATCTATAAGATTATATTAAGTAAACAGTGTTACAGCACAACGTTTTTTTTTTAATACAGCTATAATTTTGCAAACGGTGAAGGTTATCCAATTATACTCCAGGTCTCTTGTGAGCAGTCCACAGTGTTGCACCACAAGGATTCAATAAAGGAAAGCGGCTCTTTCACAAGTCTGTGATGACAGAATCAATAAGAACCATATATGAGGCCATTTATTACGACTGCTGCTATAAAACTGTGTGTGTTTGTGTTTGTGTGTGTGTGTGTGTGTGTGTGTGTGTGTGTGTGTGTGTGTGTGTGTGTGTGTGTGTGTGTGTGTGTGTGTGAATGTGTGTATGCGTGTATGTTTAGTGCTTCTATTTGTCAGCACATTTCTCTGCGAAGTTTAGGGAGTCGTAAAATTGCACTTTTTTCCCTTTAATAAACAGGTTTTGTTTCCTTTAATAAACTGATTATTGACATATAAAACAACCCATTATTTACATACCATATCTTTTTCATTATTTACATAAGGAAACGTTTTTCCTTATGCAAGGAGGTGTGATTTGTGTACTCCGTAAGATATTTATGTACGTAGTAACCAGTAATTATACTGACAGTTACGTACAATATTTTCTCAGTGATTCGCATTGTTCAAGTCTGTTCGATTACAAAAGAAGAAAAACAATCTTAATATCTGTATTAAGAAGAGTGGGTGAATTCCAGTCGTGACGGAAAGATTAACAGATTCAAATGCTGAATCAGTTTAATGTCAAAGGGGGTTTTTACACCTGGTCACTTCATGCGTTTTCTGTGATCCGATAGCTATCCGAAAAAAAAGACCAGGTCTAAATGCCGTCCGAACGGTTTCGAGACGGATATAAATACGATCATTCAAACCACTTCAGGAGGTGGTCTGGGACGCATTTCAGATGAAACTGGACAGGTGTAAATGAATGTGGTTGTTCAAGCCACATACGTCAGCACTATACTCCTCCCAAACGGAAGTACGTCACTCACAGGTGACTCACGAGTCGTGCATCATGACAGAAACAAATATGTTTTCCCACCAGTGCTGGCTCTGATCTTTCACCCAGGTGTCTCGTTGGGTCTTAAAATGCAGCAAACAGTAAATGCTGTTTTTTGTAGCAACTGCACACACCAAAGCATGTTCCATTTCAATCTATCTATCTAGCTTATCGGATCAGAGAAAACACGTGAAGTGACCAAGTGTAAAAACCCCCAAAGACTCACTGAATCAGACACTGATTCAAATGAACGACAGAGGACTGGATCTTTATCAAAACCAAAAACATTTACTGATTCATTGCTGGATGATTCACAGGTGAATCTCAGTCATGAAGAAAAGACTGAGGAGCACATTGTGTTTATGTCCCAAAAAATCCACATATCTAAAAGCAGAGACGTGATCAAAACACTGTCATGAAAGTGTAAAAGGAATCAAAAATTGACTCACTGAATAGCAAAGGAGGAAATCTCTCTTTGTCAAAAATGAAAGTGATTCATCGTAAAAGATTCAAACCCTGACCCACTTATTACGAGAGACATGAATCTGTTTCATGGGTGAAAGATTCACATATTCAAACACATGAGTATAAAAAGAGTCATGAATCGTGATTGACATCACGGCCGAAATATAAACAGATTCAAATAATCTCCCACTGAACACAAAAAGAATGAATCAAGGAATCAAGTACTGAAAGAGAGCATGTTTTGATACTAAACATTTTGCAGATACAAATCACTCAGCCAAAAAAGGAGTGAATCTCGCCCGTGTTCGAGAGGATTTCGTGACTAAACTGACAGATGAATAAATAATCTTCAAATCCATAAGATTTATGTCAGATAAGTTCACAGAAGGAAACATCATCGCGTGACATCAATCCGTTGACTCGTTGAAAGAGAAAGAGAATCATTTGTGAATGAAACATACTGTACAGCCTCCGAACGACAAAACGACACGTAAAGACAGCATGAGCTGGTGTCCTGAATGTTCATCTAATATCGCACGTTCATTTCTGTTGCTTTAAACATTAAGCCAGAAAATATCATTAAGGAACTTGAACCCTAGAGGTGTGAAGTATGATCTGTTAAAATCTGTCCCAAAACGGATCGGCTCTGTAATCGGACGCGGCAAGCGAGGGATCTCGGTTCAACCCCTGCTGCGAATTCGGCAGAAAACGGGTCTGGGCGAGAATTCAGGACTTCAGTTGCTAAAATTGCTAATTAGTTAGCTTGATTATCATATCAGGTGTTTTCTCTTTTCTGAATGACAACTTTGCATGGTTTGTACCGATCATCTACTTCTAATAGACAAAATAACGATACGAGTTTGCAGATAGCTTGACTAATGCGATTTTTAAACAAATGAATGCACTATATTATCAGAAGAGCAGTCACTAAACAACGTTGCTGGCTGCTGTTTTAGGTGATTAACCGTAATTGCAACTTTAATCAATTTGACAAGCAGCCTGGAAGCTAACCTTATCTCTGCGCTCTGCTACACCGCATACACACTCCAGGAAACAGATATAACACAAAACATTAGCATCGATTTCACCTCATATCTCCCATATGGTTCAATCAGGGTAGGTTGCAGGGTTGTTGTTTTTTTTCCTCCTTTCTTTACAAACCTGCGATAAACGTGCTTCAGCATGCCCAAAAGATCAAACCTAAATGCCTTGCAAAAACTGGTTGTTGGGAAACTTTTTTTTCTTCCTCATCTATCAAATATAAAACAGAATCCAGGCATAAAGACCATAGCATACGATAGTCAAGACATAATAATGTAACAATTCACATATTATATCAAACAATCTGAAAAAGGAAATGAACATGGTTCAGACTTAAAAACAGTGTCTGAGTTGATGTTAGTTAGTTAAAGATTTGTAGGTGACGACCATTTGGTGAAAGAAATCCAAAGTAAACTCGGTATATATTTTAATTGTGATTTCAGCACTTTCAGCACAATCTAAACAGATATTGGGGACTCAAGTCATATGACTTGACTCGAGTCAGACTTAAGTCGCAAATTTGAGACTTGAGACTTGATTGACAAATATTAAAAAAGACTCGACTTGACTTTGACTTGACATTCATGACTTGAGACTTGACTCAGACTCGAGCTAAATGACTCAGAGATTTGGAACTCGACTTGATTTGAGTCAGACTTAAGTCGCAAATTTGAGACTTCAGACGTGCTTGACAAATATTAAAAAAAGACTCGACTTGATTTTGACTTGACATTCATGACTTGAGACTTGACTCAGACTTGAGTTAAATGACTCAGAGATGGGGACTCGACTCGAGTCAAACTTAGGTCGCAAATTTGAGACTTGAGACTTGCTTGACAAATATTAAAAAAGACTCGACATTCATGACTTGTGACTTGCACATGTGTGACTTACTCCCACGTCTGCTTTTAGAGGTTCAGTCTTAACACTTTTGTCGCTTGTATTCAATGTAAGCTGCTTTGTTCTGCAAAGTTAAAAACTGTAACATTTTATAAAAATTCTAAAATATATTTATTATGAATTATTTTAGAAAACGAGAAGGAAGCGGTTTTTTTTTTTTTCAAAATTACAGCAGATTTTATTTAGATTTCTGCTGTGTAACTGTTCAGCACATCCCTGTTCTTGTCTAAATGTACCAAGGCTTTATAAACCTTCTTTTCCGCTGTAGAAAATACAGCTGCTACAGTAATTGTGTGTCAAAGCTTGTCAGCTTGCCATGACACCATGAATGAAATTTCATCCCCGGAGGTCTGTCGGATGTACGTACCTAGAAATGCAATGAAATTGCTCTGGGAGACTTGTCTGTGCCGATGGCAATGCCTTCATTTAGAGAGCGAGTAGGTATCTGAATATCCCAACTTGGCTATGCGACAGACACCATGTATGCACATCATACCATACTGTATGTAGGTGACTTCTGAACAGAAATAAAGTACACCACTGTCTGAACAATCATCTTAAAACACTGGTCCTACTGTAGCTTCCTACATTGACGTTGAACGGTGATGGTGAAGATCATTCTCGGCATCTGCTTTAATAAATTTAAGGAAGCTATCAGGTTTCGATAGAAATCCCATCTCCTTCAGCCAATTCCTGTCAAGTCCTGAAACAGAGAGAGAGAGAGCAAGTAAGAGAGAGAGAAAGAGAGAAAAGGTTGATATGGTGTGTTTGATGTTCCAATTTTCCATCTGACACGTTGACTGTCCATCTCGTGTAACGAGTCGAGACGTTTCAATTAGTCTGTCAACATAAACAGTTTCCGACGTCGGTCCCGAGCGACGATGAGAATCATTTGTCGCTGACAATGGGGTCTGAATTACTTTGCTATTTTTAAATCCATATTATTTGCATGAAGTTTACGATCCATAGCAATTGACTGCCCACTTCAGCTAATTCCATGAGTCTTCTCACTAATTGGCCTTTGATTTAATAAGAATGTTGATTTACTGTAAGCCTTTTCTAATATAGTATATTTTCTTGAAATGATGATATAAGACACTACTTCTTAAATTTAGACTAGAAATGAGTTATTTAGTACTTCTTAAAGAACGTAAAGAGTTTCCTGTTAGCATAACGCTTTCTACATGTTCTCCTATGGCCTCTCTAATCCGTAAGATTTTCTTTCCACAGAAATTAAGCTTCACCAAACCGGTTACGTCATCCATATTAACCGACCTTTTAATTTCCCATTCATTGAGCCGCTTCTAGCGCGTCACTGCTGCTGCGACTTAAACTCCCTCCTCCAACCCCGACTCCACCATGCCGAACCCGTGTTTGTTGTACCATTTACGTCTTAAATCTCCACTCATTTTCTCTCTCTCCCTCTCTCTCTAATTATTTTATATTTATTTATCCATTTATTCATTTATTATTTGAAAAAAAAAAACTCTATGCATGATCAATGGTTCTGTTATAGGGGGTCTATTCTATTTTCTAGTTGCTGCTCTCCCCGCTCGGTCCATGCATGCGCACGGACGGGCGTACGGATTCCTGCCCCAAACAGAACCATACCACCAACACTAACTGTACTGTATGCTATCATCTAATCAACTCCCATTTGACAAGTGGTCCTGACAGAATTTGCGTTCGCTGGATGTGTTTTGTCGGTTTCGTAGTAAGAACGTTGAAGAGACTATTTCAGGAGATCAGTGTTTTCTGATATTGTCTGAAACCACAGACAACAATGACACAGTTGAATTGACCAGAATCACTAGTTTTAGTTATTGTAACGAGTCCATCTGTGTTTTCCCTTGTTTCTGTCTGTTGTCATTCCCTGCTGTTAATTGTTGACCCCGCCCACCTATTTGTTACCATGGGCATTAACTGCACTCATTCTCTTCCCCAGGTGTTTTGTCTTATTCTGTGATTGCCTCCGTCTTGTGATTGGTTCTTGTTCCCTATATCTACTCTGTTTGTTCATTTCCCTGTTGTGAGTCGTTGTTAGTATGTGCTATGCTCTCTGTTCATGTCTCTGTTCATGTCTCTGTTCATGTCTCTGTTCATGTCTCTGTTCATGTCTCTGTTCATGTCTCTGTTCATGTCTCTGTTCATGTCTCTGTTCATGTCTCTGTTCATGTCTCTGTTCATGTCTCTGTTCATGTCTCTGTTCATGTCTCTGTTCATGTCTCTGTTCATGTCTGCTTGTTTGTTTCTTGTTTTGTCTATTAAAAGGTTTGAACTGCATTTGGATCCGCATTCGCCTGTGACTAATCGTGACAGTTATCATTTAATTTATCATTTAATTGATCATTTATTTTCTCTTTATTCTGATGTTTGATGTGAATGATAAGTCTAGCATTTTGTTTTGTTAAAAATGGAGAAATCTGTAAAGGGTTAGTATTGAAAACTAAGAAGACAGCAAAAGATCAAGATGAACGAGAATGAACAAGCTTTCTTATGTAGTTAGGAATCATTAGCACGCGTTATTATATCCTATAATGGGTTTGTGTATAATAAATGGTTTCTAGGTCTTCATATCAAACCTTTTCAAGCTGAAGCATGTTGTAGCTTTAATAAGAAGCCTGATCCTGTCCCTGCTTTATGGATGAGATGATGCAAGAACGAGGCTGATGTTTAGATGTGTATCCTTGTCTGTAAGGTTCCCTCCATCCCTGCACTTCTTCACCTCCTCACTATTATCCATGACAGCCCTGAGAGTCCGGAAAGCAGGGACCATTCATTAGTATGGACCCTGTTTGAATTTTAAACAGTTGGTGATACCACACCGGCATACACAGTGCGTTGTAACAGATAGAGCCTTGATTCCTAAACACACACACAGACTTTCACGAACACACACAGCTTCATCAGCTAATCTCTGGAAGTGAATCTCACCGGGACTGTCAGTGAAGGCTGGAGGGCAGGATGTGATGAGATGCTCCCAGAGGGTGTGTGTGTGTGGGAGGGAGATAGGGAGGGAGATAGCAGGTAAACATGAGAGAGGACGGCATGTTATGGTCTCTCTCAGGGATACAGAGGGACTAGGTGCGAGACTGTGTGTGTGTGTGTGTGTGTGTGTGTGCTTACAGAAATAATAAAGGAGTAAGTTACTTTTCAACTGCCCATTTTATTTATTCATATCTTTAGCTATAGGTGAGGTAGAAAAACAAAGATTTTTTTTTTTAAATATAAGAATCAAACACTTCATGTTGTTCTGTTCTAGAAAAACAATTAGCAATAGTGATGTGAGATTTTGTTACCACCATAAAGTTGAGTTTACTCTATGTTTATTTTCAGTATGTCTTGAAACACAGGCCACGCCTCCTTTATCGGGACTGACAGAGACATAAGCCATGTCTCCTTCAGTGGGTATCAGAGAAACACAGGCCACACCTCCACTGGGACTCACCAAATCATAGGCCACACCTCCTTCAGTGGGACTGACCAAAACACAGACTACGCCTCGACTGGGACTGACAGAAACACATACCATGCCTCGACTGAGACTGGCAGAAACACAGACCACGCCTTTATCACTGGGACTGACAGAAACACAGGCCACGCCTTTATCACTGGGACTGACAGAAACACAGGCCACGCCTTTATCACTGGGACTGGCAGAAACACAGGCCACGCCTTTATCACTGGGACTGACAGAAACACAGACCACACCTTTATCACTGGGACTGACAGAAACTCAGGCCACACCTTTATCACTGGGACTGACAGAAACACAGACCATGCCTCGACTGGGACTGACAAAAACACAGACCACTCCTTTATCACTGGGACTGACAGAAACACAGACCACGCCTTTATCACTGGGACTGAGAAACACAGACCACACCTTTATCACTGGGACTGACAGAAACACAGACCACGCCTTTATCACTGGGACTGAGAAACACAGGCCACACCTTTATCACTGGGACTGACAGAAACACAGACCACGCCTTTATCACTGCGACTGACAGAAACACAGACCACACCTTTATCACTGGGACTGAGAAACACAGACCACACCTTTATCACTGGGACTGACAGAAACACAGATGACGCCTTTATCACTGGGACTGAGAAACACAGACCACACCTTTATCACTGGGACTGACAGAAACACAGACCACACCTTTATCACTGGGACTGAGAAACACAGGCCACACCTTTATCACTGGGACTGGCAGAAACACAGGCCACACCTTTATCACTGGGACTGACAAAAACACAGGCCACACCTTTATCACTGGGACTGACAGAAACACAGGCCATGCCTTTATCACTGGGACTGAGAAACACAGACCACGCCTTTATCACTGGGACTGACAGAAACACAGACCACACCTTTATCACTGGGACTGACAGAAACACAGACCACGCCTTTATCACTGGGACTGACAAAAACACAGACCACGCCTTTATCACTGGGACTGACAGAAACGCAGACCACACCTTTATCACTGGGACTGAGAAACACAGGCCACACCTTTATCACTGGGACTGACAGAAACATAGACCACGCCTTTTTCACTGGGACTGACAGAAACACAGGCCACGCCTTTATCACTGGGACTGGCAGAAACACAGACCACACCTTTATCACTGGGTCTGACAGAAACATAGACCACACCTTTATCACTGGGACTGAGAAACACAGACCACGCCTTTATCACTGGGACTGAGAAACACAGGCCACGCCTTTATCACTGGGACTGAGAAACACAGGCCACGCCTTTATCACTGGGACTGACAGAAACACAGGCCACGCCTTTATCACCGTGACTGACAGAAACACAGGCCACGCCTTTATCACCGTGACTGACAGAAACACAGGCCACGCCTTTATCACCGTGACTGACAGAAACACAGGCCACGCCTTAAAGCCGCATTAAGATTGCGCTAAGAACAATACAAAAGATGTTACTGATGAGCAGTGAGCTTCTCTGCAGATTCTTTTGATTCAGGCATGTAATGCACGAAGCGATGCAGATTATTTCAGCTACGGTTTAAAAAAAAAAATAGCACATTCAAGAAAAGCTCAGCGCATCCCAAGCAGTTGTTGTTCCACAATGCTGTTACAGTAAAGTGTACAAAACATGATGTGCTGTGTAACTGCAGCTCTGATCTCGGGAAGACAAGAACCTGACAAAGGACCATCCACTAACCCGAGATCTCTGTTCTTAAAACTTAAAACTATGTAAAAGTATGTTTTTAAAGTGCTAAAGAGGATTAAAAATGGAAAAGTAAACACATGCGTCGCTGCCTAAACAACGTGAGATAGACGCGGCGAGCAGTTGGCTGATTAGTATTAATAGCAGTAACTTCACAGAGATCGCATTCAAGCATTGAAGAGTTTTGTATTATTTATGACTGAAGTGAAAGTCTAAGAGCTCGGAGAAACGTGTTCAAGGGAATTGCAAATGATTTCGTCCGAGTTAATCAGGACAGCATGTGAGCTGGAGGGAAAAAATATCAAAACGTCAGCAACAATTCTGGACACTCCCCCCCCCCCCCCCTCCCTCCAGTGACATACATTGTAGGCTGATTGGCATCTCTAAATTGTCCATGGTGTGTGAACGAGGGTGTGTTTGATTGTTTCTGATGAGTTGGCACCTCAGCCAGGGTGTCCTGTGCCTTGTGAGCTCTCTGGTATAGTCTGCAGGTTTCCTGTGACCCTGTGGAGAATAAGTGGCACAGATGGATGGATAAATGAATAGACAAAAACACACTAGTTCCTCTTTGCCAGACTAAAGAAGAGAAAACATTAATTAGCATTAATCATGCTTGTTGGTGCTTTTTTTTTACCTACTTCGATGACCAGGTATCACTGACGGCCGACTGTCAGAATCGATCGTCTGACCTCGAGAAGGATTATTAATATGAGTCACAAAGTGAAACATTTCTAGCAGCAAACGAATTAATGCATCATGAACAAATGGAAACCATTTCCATCTGTGCCATATCTTTTGCCATAATTTTAATTATTATTATTATTGTAAAAATGTTTGATTAATTCCAGCATTAATTCCCTCAGACATTTTATATCAATCAAGACTAATGACTGCAACTGCATCGCCATTTCCATGCACTTATTAACGGAGTCGTAGCAGCTTGTTGTATAATTATAATTAGATTCAACTAACATTTATCTTGCTAATTTAAGGTTGTTCCGATTTTTTTCCCACCCTCGGGGGGGGAACCGTGTGACTCAACCGAACTCAAGTCTGATCATGACCGTGTAGACGTCAAAGGGCGGAGGTTCTCCCGAAATATCCGAGAGCCCATCGTTCGGCTCATCGTTCCTGAAATGGGGATAGATGAGTCATTCTTTTTGTGTGTGAGTCAACTGAATCAAATCTTCGATTTATTTACTGAAGAGTTAAAAAATAATCAAACCGTTAAAAGTCGAGGAAAACCGGGAAAAAGTCGACACTGATGGAGATTTGTTGAGAGCTTGTGAATGATTGATAGAAGTCAGTATATTTACTCGTGTTAGCCAGCTGGTGATTAGCAGGATGTTTTTTTTTTTTCTTTTTTCTTTTTTTGTGTGTGTCAGGTAAGAGTTGAGTCATACATCTGTCTGTTCGACTCAGTGCCTATATTTATTCCTGGTGTGCTCGCTAGTTCTCGAACATGATTCAGATCGTGTTTTGACAGACTGGAGAATAAATACACAGATTACAAAAGAAAAAAAAAACATACAAACAAACAAATAAATAGTATACAAGTAATAAAAACAGGAAAGCTACCAGATGTGCTGGTTTTCTGGTTCTCTGCATGTTTTAGGTTGATAACCGTGTTAGTAATTTTATACTAAGGAATTACCAGCTTCCTAAACGCTGAACTAAATAGTTTCAATACACCATTGGCGTGATCAGTCGTCTGATTCGGGATGCAAATATTCTTCCGCATAATGCAATTTTAATTGGAATAACAGGTGATATATCAACAAATTAAAAAAAAAAAAAAAACAGCATGTCTCAGTGAAATAAAAGTTTGTTCCTATCCACGTGTTAAATCAACATAGTCTGCTTTGTCAAAAAAAAAAAAAGAGGACAAGGAGCCGTTCATTTTTTGTTTTTTCCCCTCTCGAAGCTTTTCTTATCACAGATAATCCTGCAGTTATTGTTTTTAAACAATTACACATCGAGAAAATTGACGTCCTGCGAGCAGAGTAACGGTAATTATTCACACCACTGAACTAAGTCGGGAATGAAGATTAACTGGAAATAAAGTGAGGAAAATTTTTATTTGTGCTTTTTATTTGTGATTTTTATCCTCCTGTTGTAATCCTCTATTCCTTTTTTTAAGTCGGGAAGTGAAATTTATATAAAGAAGGAATATATACGATGATTTAAGCACGTTGTGTGCTTGGTAATAAACTCTCCAGGGCTACAGAGAAAAAAGTGAGGGATTCATCCATCCATCCATCCATCATCGCACCTCTTTTCAGCACAATTTATAGTGTCTGATGTGTTGTAACATCAGCAAGGTCAAACATACAAGAACACACAATCTCAGGAACTGGTTCACTTCAAACATCTATTTATTCCATTCTGAATAGATAAATCTACAATCGGCCAAATAGCTCCAAAGATTGAAATATTCATAAGTAGTTCAAATCCTAATGATACTCAGGGATGAAAAACTCGACCAAAGGTCCTCAAATACAGCGCTGGAGAAGACCGTGATGAAAAGCAGACCAGCTACATCAACATCTGCTAACTCTAAGCAGCATGGCAGTGAAACTTATGCATTTTTTATTTGCCTTGCTGAGGACGGTGCCTGACTTAGCAGATAGCATTAGCACACCATCACTCATTCACAGATGATAGCGATGACGGCTTCCCTGTGTGCCTCATTACAACAATCTCCTTTCTCTGGATGAGGAAATAAAGCTTACGTGTTAAGCTAGAGTACATGATGCAGAGGGGCTCGTTAAAAGAAGTAGAAAAAAAAAACAGAGAACAGGCAAGACTAGAGACAGAGAAAGACGAGCGTGACGAACATGAGAGAAGGAGCCAGTTACAGGCCGAAGTGTTGAAGGATTTTGGTTCCTATGCTAAAACCTATTAAAAAAATGTTGCTAATTATTTACCATTGTGTTAGAAACTGTCAGGAGTCTAAGTGTCCTAATGACCTTGTGTTCCTCGGTTCTCCAGCAACTGATCAAGTGCAGGATACGAACAGTGTCAGTAATCAGGAGTGCTGTCGTGTGGAGTGGACGAAGGCTAATGTACAAAGGTAAACGCTTTATTTTTGAGAAACGCTGCAGGTTAGCATTCTGTTACTCATTCATTCATTTTCTACCGCTTATCCGAACTACCTCGGGTCACGGGGAGCCTGTGCCATCTCAGGTGTCATCGGGCATCGAGGCAGGATGCACCCTGGACGGAGTGCCAACCCATCACAGGGCACACACACACTCTCATTCACTCACACACTCACACACTACGGAAAATTTTCAGAGATGCCAATCAACCTACCATGCATGTCTTTGGACCGGGGGAGGAAACCGGAGTACCCGGAGGAAACCCCTGAGGCACGGGGAGAACATGCAAACTCCACACACACAAGGTGGAGGCAGGAATCGAACCCCCAACCCTGGAGGTGTGAGGTGAGCGTGCTAACCGTGCCACCGTGCCCTCCCTGCATTTTGTTACTGAAAACCAAAAAATAACTTTCACACGTCTGAAGATTTAAGGCTACACAAAGAACAGATACTGGAAACTCCTTCCATTTGCAGAAATGGTGTGGATCACTCTCCCAAGCGCTTGATCGATAGACGTTATTAAGTCAGTGTTCAAGCCTGTTTATGATGAAGAGCCTGTGCCTGTCTTTTATACTCAAGCCATCAACTGGAAGAGGAGAGGCGACCCGATGCCGTGACAGATCACAGAGCAGGCTAACAAAAGCCGTGTCCCGAGCGAACTGGAACACACTGTTTTAGAGCACAAAAAAGAAAGCGGTGTAAGAGTCTTGTTGGTGTTTGAGCATGTGGTTGTCGACTCAGCAAGTTCAGCAACTCCACAAAAAACATTGCTAAGTTGATGATTTTTCCATCTCCTTAGCTGACTATGCACTTACCTGATGTTTGCAAAGTTGATAGATTTTATTTCATAATGAACTCAAAACAGTGAACCTGCACATTAAAAAAATGAGGGGGGAAGGGAAGGGAAGGGGAAAGGCTCGCTGATTGATCTGCTGTTTTTTTTTTTTATTGCTTGGGGAGAAAAAAGAAGCCTGGTCTTTTAGAGTTTATTTATTTTATGTAGAATGTGTGAATATTGGCAGGTCCGTGTATGCGGTAATCTGTCTCCGAGCTTGATTTCTCCAGAGTGCGATCCTGTCCCAAATCGATGGTTTCTTGCTGGCCGTCACTGAGTAAGATTGTCAGAATTCATTTAGTGTTTTTTTTTTTTTTTCTTTTCCCCGTTTGCCTTGTTAGTGCATCTGTCACTCTACGAGCTTTTTTTTCTGTTCCCTCGATGTGCCTCAGGAGTTCACTTATGATTTACAACACTATTTTAACCTTTGGGATTAAGTTCTATATATTTTTCTTTTTCTCTTGCTGCTGTAGATGTATCTCTTCACTGCCTAATAGAGGCATGGGTGTCACCCACCAGTGTGGTTTCTATAGCAACAGTGATGCGTAAAACAGAAATGTGCATAATTGTAAATAGGAAGTCACCATAGTAAACAGATACCTTAGATTTCTCACTAAATCTCAGTAGCGTTAGTTTTCCAAATCCAACAAGAAAATTGACCAAGACTTTTAGTTACCTAACAGTGGGGAAAAGGAAGATCTGCTGACCTTCATAAAAAAAATCCCTCTTTAAAAAGGAAATGAAGAAACTTGGCATATAAAGATATAAAGTCTCAGAGGACACTTACCTGGGACAAAGACAAGCTCCGTTAGCCTTTAGTGGAGTCTGAAGATCTTCGTGCATGCTTCCTCAGCTACGTTCTTGTGACATTCACAGGTCAAAATCCTATATCACGCCTGCCGTATGGAAAAGACACCTTTCCAGAGAAAGAATAAAAGAATAAAAGAGAAAAAGAAAAAACCCCAAGGGTGTGCTAAAAAAAATCCCATAAATCTTCACTGGCATTTGAATGAGATCAGTGAGTACATTAGAGGAAAGTAGGAATGAAAGATGGGCTTGTCATCAGAGCAAAATTAAAAGCCTAAACACGGGAGCAATGGGTGAAAAAAAGAAGTAGAAAAAGAAATAGAGAATTAAAGTCCGTTATGAAGTCATCTGAAGGTTAAAATGTCCTAATGCAGCCTGAACCAGCGGAGAGTAAAGAGCTCGTTTACAATAAGCACTTGGGTGGGAAAAAAAAAACATGCTAATTATTATTTATGTTAATGAAGACAAATTATTAAATTAGGGAATATGAATGAATATAAACCTCATCGGCGGTTACACAAAAGCATGAGCTCTGCATTCTGTATAGATTGTTATGGTAAAATAAAACAAAGGAATAGAGATAGAGATATTTAGGTAAGATTTACGGAAGGAGTCTCCAGTGTCAGTGACAGAGGTAAAGCTATAACCTCTATAACTTATAGCTAAAAGTCTCAACAGGTTGTGATTTACAACGATATTCAAAAGCCAAGCCCAGAAAAAAAAAAAACGAAAAAAAAAAAACATTAGCATGACTTTAGCTCAGCATTCGCACAGAAGTAATAGAACTGAACCCTTTGTGAACATGTTTCTGTTATGGAAATAGATTTGTGTTTTAACCTGCCGCTAAACCGCTCACGAATTACAGTCACTCCACAAACTAACAACGTCATGCGGAATTTCCAGGCTCATATGTTTTAGTCTCGAACACGAACAAGATGCCATTGGAATATTTTTCACGATTCATATCGCATGAGGTACGACTGCAGAAAACAAACCAAACCAAAACAACAACCGCCCATGAATTCGTAAAGACACTTCTACTATTGCAGCATCAATAAAAGAGAAATATCGGATTCCCCTCTGAACCCTTTAGCGTCTTTTTCATTCTGTAAACGTTCTCAGTTATGAGGAATCTCATAATCCTTTAACACACAACATTTTTCATCCGACTGTGAAACAATGCGATTTGGGACAATCAAAATGTAATGAGATTCCCGAAACACAATTACAGTTCAGGAGGCTGGAGGATGAAGAGTGGCTTCTCACACACACACACACACACACACACACACACACACACACACACACACACACACACACACACACACACAGCAGTTACACAGTCACGCATTTCTCTTCCGTATCTGTTGACTCAGGAATCTTATCGAAGAAGACTGCAGGTTTCCTCTGAGAGCCCTGTGTTCTAAATTGACAGGTTTACTGTATGCTGTTCTTTTTTAAAATGAAAAGAACTAAGCCTAAAACCCCACATATGGTTTTAAATGTTTTTAAATGTGAGAGTTAGTTCTGCCCCTGTTTGACACACAACAGGGTTAAAAACAGTTACGATTTTGGAATAAAATGAAATGTAGTAGAATTTCTTGGAGAACCAACAGTAAAATGAAGTACACTATAGTGCCGTGTAGTAGCTAATATTATAGTGTGCATAAAGATGATGTGTTTCCTTTATTAACATTAAAGAATGTTACATTTGTTAAAATCTGTATAGTTACATTTAATAATGCAGAACGTCTGTAAAACAAGTTATTATTGTACTGCACCCAGAACCCAAACCCGATTACTGTACTGTACTGCACCCAGAACCCAAACCTGACTACTGTACTGTACCCAAAACCCAAACCCCACTACTGTACTGCACCCAAAATCCAAACCCGACTACTGTACTGCACCAAGAACCCAAACCTGACTACTGTACTGCATCCAAAACCCAAACCCCACTACTGTACTGCACCCAAAACCCAAACCCGACTACTGTACTGCACCAAGAACCCAAACCTGACTACTGTACTGCACCCAAAACCCAAACCTGACTACTGTACTGCACCCAAAACCCAAACCTGACTACTGTACTGCACCCAAAACCCAAACCTGACTACTGTACTGCATCCAAAACCCAAACCTGACTACTGTACTGCATCCAAAACCCAAACCTGACTACTGTACTGTACTGCACCCAGAACCCAAACCTGACTACTGTACTGCATCCAAAACCCAAACCTGACTACTGTACTGAACCGAGAACCCAAACCTGACTACTGTACTGCATCCAAAACCCAAACCTGACTACTGTACTGAACCGAGAACCCAAACCCGACTACTGTACTGCACCCAGAACCCAAACCCGATTACTGTACTGCAGCCAGAACCCAAACCCGATTACTGTACTGCACCCAGAACCCAAACCAGACTACTGTACTGTACTGCACCCAGAACCCAAACCAGACTACTGTACTGTACTGCACCCAGAACCCAAACCAGACTACTGTACTGCACCAAGAACACAAACCCCACTATTGTACTGCACCAAGAACCTAAACCCAATTACTGCAATGCACCCAGAACCCAAATCCGACTACTGTACTGCACCCAGAACCCAAACCTGATTACTGTACTTCACCCAGAACCCAAATCCGACTACTGTACTGCACCCAGAACCCAAACCCGACTACTGCACTGCACCCAGAACCGAAACCTGATTACTGTACTGCACCCAGAACCCAAACCTGACTACTGCACTGCACCCAGAACCCAAACCTGACTACTGTACTGCACCCAGAACCCAAACCTGATTACTGTACTGCACCCAGAACCCAAACCAGAGTACTGCACTGCACCCAGAACCCAAACCCGATTAATGCAAATCTGTTCTCAAACTCAAAGAACTCAAACCCAAAACCCTATCTACTACATAGTGCCTTTAGCTTCATTTACAGTACCTTTATTTTTTTGCCAGCTGGTGCAAGAACCTTCACAAAATCAAATTTAAATGCAATTTATTTCTTCTGGATTAATTGTTAATGGTGTCAATTAGTCAGGCTGAACTCCATCATACTGTAGTTCTATTCTAGGCACATATTTTCCACCGATGCCCTTTTCACAGTTTCACATCTTAATTTCACACAATTAAGATTGCTGGTAAACAACTAAACAACAGACACTGTATTTCGGTTCTACATCACACACACACACACACACACACACACACACACACACACACACACACACACACACACACACACACACACACACACACACACACACACACACTGTTATCCAGAGACTGCTAATGAAACTGCTATCCAGAGACCCTGTTAAAAAGCCATTCCCTGCTAATAGCCCTTGCCTTCCTTCATTCAACAATGGTAAATTCATTAGGGCTCATGTGAATGGTTAGTAGTACACTGTTGCTTGATTTTGATTAGACAGATAAAGCCGAATATATTATTAAAAACAGATAAGGAGTTCTAAAATGAAGTAATACAGAACAAATAGAAGGTGCGCCATTAGCTTTAAATGTAACGTTAGTTTGTTTTCTTTTGGTTTTTTCTACTACATTTGCTGAAGCAGTGATTACAGGCAGGTCCAAAAAAAAGCATGAATTAGCTAAACATTGTACTGTAGCTACAGTAGGAACGGATAAAAGACAAAAAAAAATAAAAAATAAAAAAATACACATGCTCTTGTTGGAAGACTGTAACGGTAACATCACATCACCTCGATCATTGATTATTTGTCCCCAACCGCTTTATTTATCCTCACTTAACATTCAGTGCAGTGAGGAGAAGAGGAATGAGCTGAATGTAGAACAGGGATTCTGGTTGGACTCATGTGCATGATACATTTTTCATGATCTCTGGGATTTGCTAGCGCAGTGGGTGAACTGTCTGATTCCTGACTCAGGACTACATAATAACACATATTTGAGCTGAACATCCAGTTTTGTTGTGTTTGTTAGTGTTTCACCGGATCAGGACTCGCTTAACGTTTCATTATTCTCTATACACGCATAAACAATACAGTCACATCGCTGCTATTTCTTTAACTGCCATTTTTTTTTTAACGTTATTACTTTAGTGTCTTTCTGAAGTGTTTTCCTTTTTTTATTACACGACTCTCGGAGGAACGAAGAAAGCGGCGAAGGTTGTGCTGTGTTTTTCTCTCAAAATCTATTCCTTACAATGCAATATAAAAAAAAAGAACAAATATTTCCTGCATGGAATAAAGGAAAAAAGGGGGGGAGAGAACCAGCCGAGCGCTCAAAATTTTGCTCCCTATTTTTTTCAGAGAGCTTTCAGTATAGTGAAAAAAAAAGATAATAAAAAAAATTAATTAATTAAAACTTGCCGGATGTCAGAATGAACAATATGATATACAGTATCTCACAAAAGTAAGTACACCCCTGACATTTTTGTAATTATTTTATTATACCTTTTTATGTAACACTGAAGTAATGACACTTTGCTCCAATGTAACTTAGTGAGTGTTCGGCTTGTACAGTATAACAGTGTACATTTGCTGTCCCCTCAAAACACAAAATACAAAAAACACACACATTTCTATATATTTTTTGCACCATTTTCTGCACACTGCTTACTCTATATTTTCCTCATTCGTATTGGTTTATTTTTCTATTATATTCTGCACTTCCTGGGTTTTCTTTTAGTTTTATGGAAGGTTCTATATAAATAAAGTTACTATTACCATAATTATTGTCTTTCCTACAGGCTTCATATGAACTCCAAGATGTATTTATTTATGTATGTATGCTAAGATCAGCCTGACATTTACAGGTAGCCTCCGAGCTACAGTGTCAATGTGAGTGTCTCTCACAGCAGCAGAGTGTGTGATCGTGCTGGACGTCCCCCTAAAGGTGTTTGTGACCTGAGACAAGACCAAAAAAACAAAACAAAAAAATAATAATAATAATAAAAAAAATTCCCTCTAGTTGTATTTCACCTTTACCCCAACTTACAAAGAAAGCCTTCATATTTGTGAACGTAGTAATCAGTACAGCTTACAGTATATTGTACGACTATCAACAACAACAACAACAACAAAAACTATAATAAGAATTCTTTTAACATACCAACGCTAATGACAAACAGATGTGGACAACAGATCTACGGTGAAATAAAATACATTTGCTCTTCTTATGCCATCAGTTAGTGTGATGTGGAAACCAGCTTGTGTAGAAAACACAACACAAATGTTTTTATGAACTAATGTGCAATGCTTGTAGTAATTTAGTTTTTAATTTTTTTGTGGTTTTAAATTGTCATAAGCTTTCCTCCTTGACGAGGGTCATAGCAACGCTCACTATATCCATCCGTCTATCCATCCAACTTATGTAGCTCTTGACACAGCTTGACTCTAGGGGTCTAAAGACACAAAATAAAGTCAGAAATCTTGGTGTAATTTTAGAGTCTGACCTTAATTTCAGTAGTCATATGAAAGCGATAAGCAAATCAGCTTACTACCATCTCAGAAATATAGCCAGAATTAGATGTTTTGTCTCAAGACAGGACTTCTTCATGCTTTCATCACCAACAGGGTGGATTATTGTAATGGACTCCTTACTGGGATCCCCAAAAAGACCATTAGACAGCTGCAGCTCAAACAGAACGCTGCTGCCAGAATTCTGACCAGAACCAAAACATCTGAGCACATCACTCCAGTCCTCAGGTCCTTACACTGGCTTCCAGTTACATTTAGAATAGATTTTAAAGTATTGTTACTGGTTTATAAATCACTTCACACTGACTGCACTTTTTATCCAAATCACTTTTACTCCTTGTTTATTCTTTTTAACATATTTTAAACTGTTTTTATTAAAATCACATGTATTTTCTTTAATTGTTCTTTGTTTTTATTATTATTTTATCGTGTGTTTCTTATTTTTCATATATATTTTTTTCTCTCTTATAAATTGTTTTCTAATTTCTATGTAAAGCACTTAGAATGACCTCTGTGTATGAAATGTGCTATACAAATAAACTTGCCTTGCCTTGCCTTGCCTCTTATCACACAGTGTTGTGGAGCCTGGACCCTATCCAAGGGTTCTTGGGCCACAAGGTGTTGGACACCCTAGATGAGGTTCAAACCCTTCACAGGACATAATCACAAACACACTCAGACACATTCACACACCTTAAACAATTTAGACATTGCAATCAATAAATATCTTTGGACAGATGAGCAAACCGAGTACCCAGATCCGTTAAAGCAAGTCCACACATCTTGCTCAACTCATGACCAAGGACTTCTTTAACTGCGATTTTTGTTCCAAAGAAGGAGAACACGGAAGAGACGCTAATTAATCCAAAGCAGGCTGCTGCTTGTGTGATTAAAAACCCACTAAGGAACGCAATTTCAAGAGGCTCCCAAATTAATAAAAGTGAAGCCTCACTTTCATATTCAGTGCTTGAGGTAAAGATTGGATTTTTATTTCTTATTTCTTCTTCTAATCCCTCATCATAAAACCATCCCCAAGTGTTGCTTATTGTTGTCAGTGAGATGAAACCATTCTGAGAGAAGTTTAAAGAACGCCTGAAGATGGATGTTACATCACACTTAAATGTAAAAATCACAATTACAACAACAACCTTTAAGCAAAACGCATGATACTATTTATTGTTGTTTGAATACAATTTTTTTCTATAGTAGTATGTTAGATGTCCGTATAATAAAATATATTATATATTATATATTTACAATTTAAATATAACTGGAAATATTTGGAAGATGCCTTCATCCAGACTAATTTACATTTTTCTCATTTTTATACGGATCTCATTTTTATATACAGTACCTGAGCAATTGAATGGTTAGGGGCCCTGCTCAGGGGCTCAGCAGTGGCAGCTTTGTAGACAGGGGATTCGAGCTCATTCACCACATCCCACACAATTAAAAAAAAAGCTGTTACTTAAAAAAGAAAAAAATATAATTGTTGATTTGAGAACATTCCTGCAACTATCCATTTAAAATGGAAACCCTGCAGTCGGAATCCAAGCCCAAATCCTCTCCCTTTAGGTGTGAGGCAAGCATTCATTCATTAATTCATTCATTCATTCATTCATTCATTTTCTACCACTTATCTGAACTTCTCGGGTCACGGGGAGCCTGTGCCTATCTCAGGCGTCATCGGGCATCGAGGCAGGATACACCCTGGATGGAGTGCCAACCCATCACAGGGCACACACACACACACACACACACACACACACACACACACACACACACACTCATTCACTCACACAATCACACACTACAGACAATTTTCCAGAGATGCCGATCAACCTACTATGCATGTCTTTGGACCGGGGGAGGAAACTGGAGTACCCGGAGGAAACCCCCGATGCACGGAGAAAACATGCAAACTTCACACACACAAGGCGGAGGCGGGAATCGAACCCCGACCTGGAGGTGTGAGACAAACATGCTAACCACTAAGCCACCGTGTCCCCCTAAGGCAAACATGCTAAACACAAAGCCAGCATGCTAACAGGAAACATCTCCCAGTAATACACTTTATTTGGAAGTATAAGGATGACTCAATCCTTATCGATTCAGAGAAAGGAAAAAATAAGCCGATATCTCATATGTGAGACCATTTTAGTTAGGAAGCCATGATAACTTTGGAAACCTGAGGTAAGGTGTGTTCACTTTGCACATACAGGCAGGGACATGCCATGCTCCTTTGGGGTCTGTGCACAAAAGGCATCATGGGGCAGATAAATGGAAAGATGGACAATGGAGGTTCAGAACCCTCTAGAGAGGGAAAGTGGAGGGAGGGAGGGAGGGGAGAGAGAGAGAGAGAGAGAGAGAGAGAGAGAGAGAGAGAGAGAGAGAGAGAGAGAGAGAGAGAGAGAGAGAGAGAGGATGAATAGCCTCTCAGATGGAGGGATGTTACGTCCTGTACATACTGAAGTGTGATATCATTCTCTCTGCCTCAGGGTTACTGTTAGACAGAAGAAGAACAAGAAATAGGATTTGGACAATAGGATGATTGTTGTTTCTCCACTATGACAGAGAAATAGTGGAGAACCTCTGGCTTTGCTGCTGGGATTAACTCTGAGATACTCGAGATGAAGTAGGATTCTATTCAAATATCATAAGTGGGATCAAAATTTGACTGCAACTCGAGAAATGAACAACAAAAAACATCCTTTAGCATGAGAGGAATAATTTTTTGCTTTTAGCTTTCACACACACACACACACACACACACACACACACACACACACACACACACACACACACACACACACACACACACACACACAACAGGACTTCAATTAATTATAATAAAAAAAAGAGGAAATAATACCTGTGGAGTTTGAGACAATAAAATAGGTCTGTGCTATTCATTCCTGCCCGATTGATCGGATTTTAATGAACGTCATTAACAGCTCCATGAGAAACGACCATCAGGCTTTAATTTATGCCACAAGTCCCAAATGAAGAGTGCAGTTCATTCATTCATTTTCTACCACTTATCTGAACTTCTCGGGTCACGGGGAGCCTGTGCCTATCTCAGGTGTCATCGGGCATCAAGGCAGGAAACACCCTGGACGGAGTGCCAACCCATCACAGGGCACACACACACTCTCATTCACTCACACACTCACACACTACGGACAATTTTCCAGAGATGCCAATCAACCTACCATGCATGTCTTTGGACCGGGGGAGGAAACCGGAGTACCCGGAGGAAACCCCCGAGGCACGGGGAGAACATGCAAACTCCACACACATAAGGCGGAGGCGGGAATCGAACCCTGGAGGTGTTAGGTGAACGTGCTAACCACTAATCCACTGTGCCCAACATTGAACAAAAGAAATATCTTCAGCGTCCAAGACGCCCTAAATACACCACACTTGCTAAAACCCCAAAATATAAAGAGTGGCACGTGTCACTAACCTAGTGTTCTATACAACAATTAGTGGCTCAGTGTTGCACTTGTTTATCGCGTGATATCTTACCTGTTCTTTATCCCTTTCCCCGTTTAGTAATGTAATTTTATCAACCAGATAACAGAAACGGCAGGAAACACCAGAGAGACAAGATCAACTGGGCCATTAACAATGATTCATCAGAGAACACAGACTTAATTAACGAAAAGTAACACAAGGATGGTACAAGGCAAAACAAACACGCGAGTCAACCACCAAACAACAAAATAATGTCGTGTGCCAGAGAGCTTCCGCCTCCTGCACAGGCGTGCCCTTTAATCACCAGTCGGGCGCCCTCATTGGTGAATCTGTGCGTTGTCATCACCACGCGTCACGATGATTGGCAGACACCAATTGACCATGCAGGTATTGTAGCTGCACCACCCTGCTAAAACAAAAGTTAAGACACAGACAGTGCAAAAGGAAGAAAACAAACAAAATACCATTCCCAGAAACAAATGGGACATAACAACACAACAAAGGGGGTTTTGTATGTTAATGTCCAAGAAAGCAGATAAGTGACCATGATGGGTCCTGGATATTGTTGATCCAAGTCTTCTCCGATAAATTGTGCTGGTTGTCAAAAGCCCAAAGTTACTCGAGTAGCAAAAGGTAAGGCTGTAAGACAGCATACTGTACACACGAGACTAGCAAGTTAGCAGATTTGAAGATGGGATCAACTCAAACAACCCTTGAGCATGTAGCTAGATTTCTACAAAATTTTGTAAAGGGCATAAACCCTTTTTTTTTTTTTTTTTTTTGTCAGGTTAGATTTGTCACAATAATTTGCACATCTACATCATTATTTTGTTGGACAAAATCCATTGTGTATGATTTCATATCACACCTTGAATACAAGGAGAACTTTAATTTACACAAGAAAGCAAATTCTACTTGTGTTTGTTTCACTCATTAGCAGAATGCTTTTATACAAATGAGCAGATAAAAGGCCCAATCGAGGGGCCAACAGTTTGACACAGCCAGGATTCAAACAGCTCCACCGAGCCCTAACTGGGCTTGCCTGGGTTGTGGTGGTGGCTCAGCAAAAAGTCTTCATTTAAAGTTTCTTTGGCGATGCCAGGGCCATTAATTTGAACATATGAGGCCATGGGTAAAAGAGCTGAGAAGAAAACGAGCACTGCTCCCCAAAGAGCTCCACGGAGGCCACGAGATTTAAGGACACTGCACTCTGAACACTCCAGACTGAAGCACTCCTTTCTTACAAAAGGGCTCACTGTAGGAATCCTGGGCTTATTCTGCACAATTCAGCATTTTTCCCCCTCCTCAGCTGCACATTCACCTTAGCAGCTAATTGCCAAGGCCTTTGTACACTCAACTAGCTGTGGGGCAGAAGTGTGGCGCTGAATATTCAATGGCAGGAAAATCATGAAGACAGCAACACTCAAGCTAATTAAAGACAAATGCTGAACGCATACTCAAGTGGACTGTTGAATCCGGCTGTGCTTAATAGGAAATAAAATGCTCGAGTCTTAGACGTGACTTCAACAAAGAGGCTAAAACACTATGGGGTGTAATGTTATGGAAAAACAGTCGATGAAGAAGTGATGAGATGAAGCAAAGTTAATGACACTCACTCTTTCCTAAACATAAACCTAATGATTTTTTAAACTCGGAAAGTACTGGAACTGGAGATTCCTTCCAGAATCTTAAAGGTGCCCTTCCACACAAAACCGTTTTTACTTGTATTTTTTGATATGTGTTAGGTCCATATGTGTTTGTGTTGTGTCGGGAATGTGAAAATGAACTGCTACCTCCCCGGTCAGTTCTAGCTACTTAAAAGAAATAATCAGAGAAATCAGGTCTGTTGGAAAAGCTGCTCAGAGTGACGTAGAAATGATGGAGCTCATTACTATTCATGAGCTCTCCCACTTGCGACCACGCCCACAGAATTCGTGTAGCTCAGTGACTTTCCTATACAGCAAGGATGGCTGAACGTCAATATACATGAAGAAGCCGTTCTGCCACAATTCCAGGTGATTGTAAACAAATTTCCTCTAGCCTAGGCTACTTATTGCGCTGGGTGAATGAATAGTCATGCTCTCATATCCTAGCACTTAGCCAATCGGGGCCAAGCAGCATAGCTCATTGAATATTAATGAGAACTGGCGCAAATCGAGCTGATTCTCCCTGCAGGCTTTCTATACCACACTAGAATGGCTTGAAACAAGGTAACCAAGGCATTTTTACCACAAAAAATGTTACAGAGTCCATGGTAAACTTATTACCACAAAAGTAATGAAATACATGTGGCAGGGCATCTTTAAACTTTTAGTATAATAATAAAATCATTTTTAGTGCCTGGGAGTAGAAAAAAGAGACAGACAGATGCTCAAAGTTTCAGCAGGACTTTCCATTTTTTTAAACAGATTATATCGAGACATATTAATGAATGCAAATGAATGAAGAGGCTTTGATTGAAGATGTATCATTGATCGTCACACTTTTTAGCAATCAGGCTAACTCTGGCGCAAGTTCACTGTATGCCTTATCCAGCAACTCACAGATCTAGTAAGCATCAGTGATGCTAGTTTCATCTTAGACTTCTAATGTAACACTGCACACATTTTTACATACATTTCTGAAAAAACAAAACAAAACAAAAAAAAAAAACACTAGTTCATTAAAATAGCTTTCTGGCATCTGTTAAATTTGAATATTTTGTTCCAATGTACATAAGCTGTATAGAGAAAGGGTTGCCAGATCTGTGTAATAAACTATCCAAATGACTTATTAAACCAGGCCAAATATCAAAACCTCATAAAAAAAAAAAGAAAAAGGCACCTGACTCCTTTTAAGGTATGTTGTCATCGCTAGCTGGAGCTCCTGCCTGCACACATACAAAGTCCTTAATCATTACATGGTCACAAGCATATCTAATATCTCTGTCTCCCTGTTCATCCACAGATGAGCTTTTAATGATCCTGGCTGCTGCTTCTCCCTAGATCTGCATGATCCAACATGATGCCACACTTCTTGAATCTCATCACTTGGTGGTGCTCAATGCTGCTGAGCACAAAGCCACGTGGAGATATAGCAGACCGATGTTGTGGCTTTAAACTGCTTTTGCTTTGGTCTGTTTTGTACTCAGGTCTCCTTCATTGAACTATTGATCTCTTTGGCAGGAAGGAAGGAATTTATGTTAGATCTATTATGCATTCAGAAATCACCTTGATGCTCTTATTTATAAGCTCCTGGACAAATGATTCCCTTTGACAATATACAGTTTTTTTTATAATCAAACTCTCCAGTGTCACCCAGATAAGAATGAGGTACACATGTTTTCTCTCAAAGTTTCTTCTTCATATCTTCTGAGTCTTCGGAGTATTTGAGTTGCCTCTGGCTTGCCTCATTAGAAATAAACACAAATGTAAATTCCAAATTTGCACATTTTTATTTAGAATTATTATATTAATGTAAAGCTACTTTGAGAAAATGTCCACTGTTCATAGCACTAAAAACTTACAACTGAATTTAATTGAATGATGTTGCAATAATTGTAAGTTAATAAATATGTGTGTGTGTGTGTGTGTGTGTGTGTGTGGGGGGGGGTACGGTGGCTTAGTGGTTAGCACGTTTGACTCACACCTCCAGGGTTGGGGGTTCGATTCCCGCCTCCACCTTGTGTGTATGGAGTATGCATGTTCTCCCCATGCCTCGGGGGTTTCCTCTGGGTACTTCGGTTTCCTCCCCCGGTCTGAAGACATGCATGGTAGGTTGATTGGCATCTCTGGAAAATTGTCCGTAGTGTGTGTGAGTGAATGAGAGTGTGTGTGTGCCCTGTGATGGGTTGGCACTCCGTCCAGGGTGTATCCTGCCTTGATGCCCGATGACGCCTGAGATAGGCACAGGCTCCCCGTGACCCGAGAAGCTCTGATAAGCGGTAGGAAATGAATGAATGAATGAACGAATGAATGAATGAATGAATGAATGAATGTTAGAAAGTATCAGTACAGAGATGACATAATGAAGATTATCATGATTAGTAGGCATGCTCTGCTGCATCAGCTGTAGGAGCAAAGAGCCAAGAAATTACCCATGTGAAGACAGCAAAAGGACCAAACGTTTTTCTGCTCTTTATTCTTACTGATACTCTTTATCCATGCTCCAGTTCCGTGGAGTGTCATGTTAATGACAGCATGACTAATGAAAATGTTTATTAATTTTATTTTGAAATGAGAAAGTGGAACTGAGCTGCAGCTAATTGCATTTAATGTGTGAAGAACCGAACAGGAAATGATTTGGTTGGGGATACAGAGAAAAGAAAGAAGTGTTTCAAATTGAGGCGAGAGACAAAATGTCATTTTCAGTTCATACAGATCACAGTATGACATTAAATCTTTGCAGATATACTGTAGGACACAAATGCATTCTATGAGATGTTTTGTCTGGAAGAGATACAAACATAACTGCCACAGATTTTCACTGGCTAGAGGATGTGACCCCGAGGAAGGTGAGGTTGTGTTAGGTTAGATTAGATTTATGGGTTAGATTATGGGGTTAAGGTTAAAAGTTAATGTTGCTGAGAGTGAAATTTGGGAAAGGTGAGGTTGTGTTGGGTTAGATTTATAAGGATAAAGTGTGATGATGGTGAGACTGACCTTGAAGAAGGTGAGGTCGTTGTTTAGGATTAAGGTTAAAAGATTGAGGTTATGTTAAGGAAGCTGAGTTTTCAGATACTTCCCTTCATCTGTGTGAGCTGAACAACCCAGAAGCAAATGCTCAAGTCACTGTTTTGTGAGTACTTGTGCTTATTAGCCCATCATTATTATTATTTTTTTTTAATGTTGAGTATAGTTTGAAATCTCTCATCTGACCTGGTTTTGGAACACATGGTAAGGACACCAGCAAGGAACTTGCTTTGTAATTAAACCTAAAACTTTATGCCCATCAAACACCGTCCTTAGTCTGGCTTGAGACATCTGATACATCAGCTGGTCAGAAACACAGGGTCAAAAAAAATCTCACAAAAATGTTTAGGCTAGAGTTTAGCTTCATCTGCTTTGGTCATTTTAAGTCCACGGGCAGAACAAATCTGATAAGAAATTTAAAGATATTGTTTGTAAATTTTCTGCAATGTAAAATAATCAAGAATGTCTTTTTTTCTGCATCAACAAAAATCTTTCTGAGAAAAAAAGAAAAATCTGAAGCTTATTGACAATTCCGGCATGACAAGTGCAATAAAATTCTCTCTCCATTATATTACATACATTTTTTCAGAATTCAGACAAACATTTTATGCTGTTTGGTCCAGACACTAGAGCACAGGTGTGTGTACATGCTCTCTGAACACTCGCAATGAGTCTTTGCTCAAATTTGTTTTTTGGCACATCATTTATGGCTCTTTGCCTGGATACATATGCATGGAAGAGTCCATCTCTACTTCCCTGAGAGCCACAAACGAGTGGATTAACATGCAGCACCACTGATTTCTGGCCCTTCAGCTAATGGAAAGGAAGAAACAGAGGCTGTCAGCACACATTCAGCTCATTTATCAGGCTTCTGCTCGATCTCTAATGGCTCTACTCTCAGGGTCTTACTGCCACTAAACAAGATTTAGTGCCACACAGAATACACAGCCTATATTTAGGCAAAAGTGATACCTATAATGTCTCCTTAGGTGTTTGCAAATAAGGCCACTATAATGCTGACCCAAAGCTAACTTTAATAAAGGACCTGGTTACCTTCTGGATGGATTTCCTTCAAAAAAAAGGTGACTACAATAAAAGAGGTGCCTTATATCATTTAATATATTTCAGTTTAGATCTTATGTCAGTTTAAAGAGCATTATGCAGTGATGAGCCATGATGATAACTGAGATTGAGGACTGATGCTTGACAAATATAACGAGGAAGCAGAGGAACAAAAAGAGCAAATAGTTAATAAGCTTAAGAGAAGGACAACTGCAGTTATCAAATTCTACCTGGAGTTGGTGCTATTGCTTTAAAATGTAAAAAACCCATAAACATGTCAAATACTTTACTCTACATGTTCCAAAACTTGCTAAACTTTTAAGGATTTACATGTCATGTGTCACAAGTCCAGCTGTTACTTAAGAAAGACATCGAATGAGTTTCTTTCTTTTCTTATTTTTTTAAAGTGTAGAAACCAACCATCCTTTGAGTGGAACAACTCCAAAAAAAAAAAAAAAAAAAACAGGCTGAAAACTGGAGTTAACATGCTGTCTATGGAGGGATGTTAGGATGGAAAAATGATCTGGAGCATGGCCATTTGACTATTTTTTATATTTCAGTGGCTTGATGATTTCTAGGTAGCATCCTGATATTTAAAACAAAAAAACAAAAAAAAACAAAACATTTTTGTCATCTCTGGGGATTAAAACGATAGAACCGCCACCTTACAAAGCACCACCATGGTTTCAGCACCAAGGACAGTTCCATAATTAAAAATAATAATAAATGCGCATGGACTCAAGGCACAGCACAGCTGGAGTTCACTGATTACTCTGACTCCCCAGCTGGATGTGGCTCAAAGGGGAGATAAAAACTCTTCTCATCAAGAAAGACGTCAACACTGAAAAAGTTCTCTCATTGCTTCACAAACAGAACATTCCAAAAGGGGGGTTCTGCCATGGCAGTGAGACTCCAGCCCTCATAGAGCTTATCTCCTTCATTTGAAAGGGAAATGACAGGGGAAAAAAAAAGAGAGTTCTGATAGAAAAAAGTAAAGAAAACTCAAACTTTTTGCAATCTCCAAGTAGCTCCTGTCTTCCTATCTTGGGCGGAAAAGTGGGTGTTAATTTAAGGAATGCTGGATGTTAAAGGGGAAGCCATGCCATAAGCTTGTATTGTTCAAGCAACAATAACTACAACACAGGAGAAGTAATTAGAACTGTTTATTACCTGCAGTCCTGGGCATGGAAGATATTTTGCTTTGGGTCATAAACCAAGTGCAGATTTTTGTCAATGTAGATTTTGCAGTGCACATATTGATCACAGATTTTCTCCATAATAACAGTGTGAGATTGTGTTGATCGAATGACAGCTGCTCTGTACTCTATACGTTGGCTAATTGGGAACTGATGATGATGCAAACCTTTGACCTAACCAGGAATAATCAGTTTTTCTATCCGTCTTTCCTATGAAGCTGAAGCGTCTGAAACCAACATTGTTGCCTTTACAGCTCCAGAGGTTCTGAATGGTTTCAGCACCAAGGACAATTCCATAACCTAAAATAGGTTCTGAATGTCTGTATCAGGTGTTCAGCACAAAATCTGAGGTTCTACGTTCTCATAAATCGACTCCTCACTCATTTGCTTTATGACACAAAGCAGAGCGTTAATGAATTAACACAAACACACCTACTGTATACACCTGTTTTACTGCATCTCTTTATCTCATCATCTAATTCCCCAACATTTTATTCAAAATCTCGTATTTGAAAATGTGACTGGATTTGAGTAACGGGGTGTAAAAATAACTTTTTCCTTCAAACGTGGTTCCACCCAGCTGAATACCTGTCACAAAATGAACACCCCGGAAAGTTTGGCGAGGGTGTGTGACAGCGTAATTATCAGCCTTTAATAGTGCCTTCATCAAAGGGATGGGTGGTGATGCGTGACGGAATGTGTGTGTTTTTTTTTTTTTTTTTTTTGTGAAGAACAATAGATTATTTGTTCACCGCTAACTCAGTGTGTGTGTGTGTGTGTGTGTGTGTGCGCGCGCGTGTGTGTGTGTGTGTGTGTTAAAGTGACATGCTGGGGACAAGAAGCAAGTTTAAAGCAACCTAAAACTACCAAAAATGATAAAGGCTTTAGGTAACAGGATTTCATCAGAAGTCACCTTCAATCTTCAACTGATATTAATAAAAAATGTTTGGGATATTGTGTCTGTACATATTAGGAGACACCAAGGTCAGACATCCTGACATTTCACATTTCTTTGTGTCGGAGTCGCCGGATTCTCATCTTTTACTATAACATGATGGATTACGGGTCTATTCTGACACGTCCATTTCGGGATTTGCTGAAACTTAGCAGTACTTATACGTATCAGTGCTGCTGAACGCTACCTTCTGATTGGTGAGCAGCCGAAGGTTACTTTTGACATTACGCTCATCCTTCTTACACAGAAACATTTTTGGTGCACACACCACGCAAGCAGATTTAGAATCGTGTCATTGTCGATGAATCTATAAAACAGTTTGTTAGAGATTTAAATGTAACTATAAATGGATAAAAAGCACGACATAGCTTTCCTTTAGATAAAATGCCATGCTAATGGACAATAAAATCATCAGGGTGGTAACTGGGACTCCTCGACACACCCCGTTGTTGATTATTCTCCAATAACATCGCAGCACGGACTGTTTTACTCCTTACAATGCGATTTTACGAGACGCTGTTAAGACAGTCACCTTGAACTGTTTTTCATTATAAATCTGTCTCTTGAATCATTGTTATTATTCAGAAGTTTGACCTTGCCCACACTGTGTCGGTTTAATGTGATGAGAATGACTTCTTCCACGAGAGATGAGGATACCGAGATGCCAAAAAGTCTGACGAATGAACCTCGTTTTAATTCGTTCTTCCTCACTTTTGATCAAAGATGAAGCTTGTCTTTGAGTTCTAATTTTAACCAGAAAGAAGCATTCTGTATGACCATGATCACATTCTGAGCACTTTTTCTTGCGTTTCATCCCTGTTACACATCTGCAAACCATGTTCTACAGAGTTTCCTCTCAAGTATACCAGCCTCCTTGATTTTATTCCTGATGTATTCTGGTCCGTTCTACATGTCCACCCAGCAGTCAAACACGTACAATATTCATTCTTGCCTCATGAATCTTTACCAGAGTCTTCGTGTACAGAGATAAAAAGTGAAATTGAATAATTTATTCCATCTGAATGTGAAGCTATTTTAAGAACATTGAGGATCTCATAGACATTGTGTATGCGCACTCAATTTTTGCACCAGAAGAGGTAAAATTATTAAAAAAGCATTTAATTTACAGAATGGTGCCATATATGGTCATATATGAAGTAAAAACATTTGCTGCACTAAGCTGAAAAGTGATAAATACAGTACAGCAGTGTAATGCATGTGTCTTTAAGCGGCATGGGTGTTATGCCTGATGTATGGCATCATGAAAAAAGAAAATTATGTTGACATTTTGAGGGGTTATATGCAGAAATCTGCTCGTAGTCTAGACTTAGGTCATCGCTGGGTCTTCCAACAAGACAATTGTAACGAGTCTGTCTGTGTTTTCCCTTGTTTCTGTCTGCTGTCATTTCCCTGCTGTTAATTGTTGACCCCGCCCACCTATTTGTTACCATGGACATTAACTGCACTCATTCTCTTCCCCAGGTGTTTTGTCTTGGTCTGTGTTTGCCTCCGTCTTGTGATTGGTTCTTGTTCCCTATATTTACTCTGTTTGTTCATTTCCCTGTTGTGAGTCATTGTTATAGAGCGGAACCAGCCACGGACGCCCGAATGCCCTACAGTGCGTCCGTCCAGCCCAGTCCCATGCACACCTGTGACCGAGCCAGTTCTCATGGCTACCGTACCGGCAAGCTCGGCTGAGGCCAGTGCGAACCGGCTGGTCTCCAAACTGGCGGATACCCCGATGAGGTCGGCTCGGGCGGCCGGCATCCCTAAGCCGTCGGCCTCACCGGCCGAACCGACTGGGTCGTCGGAACCAGATGAGCCGACCGGGTCACCGGAACTAGCCGAACCAGCCGGTTCAACGGAACCAGCCGGACCGACCGGGTTGACGGAACCAGCCGGACCGACCGGGTCGGCGGAACCAGCCGGACCGACCGGGTCGTCGGAACCAGCCGGACCGACCGGGTCGACGGAACTGACCAAGTCGTCGGAACCGACCGGGTCGACGGAACCGACCAAGTCGTCGTAACCAGTCGGACCGACCGGGTCGACGGAACCGACCAAGTCGTCGTAACCAGCCGGACCGACCGGGTCGACGGAACCGACCAAGTCGTTGTAACCAGCCGGACCGACCGGGTCGACGGAACCGACCAAGTCGTTGGAACTAGCCGGACAGACCGGGTCGACGGAACCAGCCGGACCGACGGAACCTACCAAGTCGTTAGAACCAGCCGGTCCGACCGGGTCGTCGGAACCAGCCAGACTGATCGGGTTGACGGAACCAGCCGAACCGGCCGGGTCGACCGAAATGACTGATTCGGAGAACGCAGTCGACATGGTTACACCCAAGCTCCCTGAACTCTCTGCCTGGCCTGGACCAACCAATTTTTTTGTTTTATCTGTCCTGTGTTTCGTTTTGATGGATTTGCCAGCCTCTCTATCTCCTGTCCCTGTTTACAGGCTAAGAGCGCCTCCAGCACCACCTTGGCTGCCAACTCTGCTTTGGTCCCTGGCTCAACCTGCAGCACCGCCCTGGTCTCCGACACTGCTCTGGTCTCGGGCTCCGCCTCCAGCACCACCCTGGCTGCCAACTCTGTTATGGTCCCTGGCTCGCCCTGCTCTGCCGGCGTCGCCCTGGCCCTCTGCTCTGCCGGCGCCGCCCTGGCCCCCTGCTCTGCCGGCGCCGCCCTGGCCCCCTGCTCTGCCGGCGCCGCCCTGGCCCCCTGCTCTGCCGCCACTACACAAACCAGACCCGCCCTCCCACCCTGGTTGCGCCTTCGCTCCACCCTCCTGGACTGGTTTCTGTAGACTTAGGATCGTCTGGAAGCCGCTCGTAGGGGGGGGGGGATGTGGCACCTATTTGTTACCATGGACATTAACTACACTCATTCTCTTCCCCAGGTGTTTTGTCTTAGTCTGTGATTGCCTCAGTCTTGTGATTGGTTCTTGTTCCCTATATCTACTCTGTTTGTTAATTTCCCTGTTGTGAGTCATTGTTTGGTGTATTATGTTGTCTGTTCCTGTTCCGCTCAGTGTTCTATCCTGTTTTGCCTGCTTATCTGTTGTTTTGCTTATCTGTTGTTTGTTTCTTGTTTTTGTTATTAAATTGTAAACTGCATTTGGATCCTCATTCGCCTCTGTGACTCATCGTGACAACAATGACCCAAAGCATACATCGAAATTGATCCAACAGTTCCTGAAGGATACCAAAACCAAGGTCCTGGAGTGGGACCAGACCTTGCCCAGTGGACCTGGAGTGGGATCGGACAGAGCCCAGACCTCGGCGAGTGCTCAAAGTGAATGTCCATGCTCAGAAACCACATAATGGAATTCAAATTCTCAGCTTTTGCTTTCTGGTATGATTATTGAAGGCAAAACTTACACTAAAAAAAAGCTGCTTTTTTATTTATTTATTTATTTATTTTTATTTTTTATTAATTTAGGTAGTGAATCTTCAGGTACTGGATAACAGTCCTTCCTTCTTCAATCCCCACAGACATCCATGAGGAAAGGGTGATTAATGACCCCAATTAAGAGTGTGAATTACGCCTCTAAATCAATGCTCAACACACTGCCCATATATTTGATGGACTGAGCTTCAGCCAAACAGCCACTCATAAAAGAATTTACTGCCTTTAAACGTGTAAATGAATCTGCGGGATATGAGCGGCCATTTTTCATCCGTTTCCACCCGTCCATAACAGTCAACAGAGGTTTCTAATCACGTCATAAGAATCAATGAGGCTTGAAGAAGGTCAGAAGTTAGCAATGAGTTTCTCAGTCTCAGGGCCTACAACTGTTTTGATGTAATAAAGAATTACATTTTCTCAATAAGATGTGCCTTAGGTGAAATATATATAATGTTGATTTTGAGGATGTGTTAATATAAACCTAGACACACATCAGATTGTTCAGTCTTCGATGGGTTCTGAAATTTGCTGAGTAAGCAGTTATTCCATAATCATAATGGCTTTTTATTGACTATTTCTGTGATCAAAATCTCACTGGCTTCTCCAATGAAAGTGAGACCGTGAGAATTTCTGTAACTAATTGTGTTTGTTTGGGGTTTTTTTTTTTTGGATGTCAGTAAGCTCCACAGCTGAAGGTGAATCCTTCAGTCATCTATCCTCAGCAGCTGATCTCCACTTAGCAGCACAGACAAGAACAATTTAAAGATAACATCTTCACCCTCAGCACCTGCTCCTGTGCACCACTAACATCCCATGAAACACCACAGTAAAGGTAGGTTTAGGGAATATATTGGCTTTAAAACACCATAAACATGTCCACAGTTTGGTATAATTAAAAACGAGGTTTTAGCTGAACGCCGTGACTCTGGTGACACTGAGGAGGGTGTTAAGAAATGATGTCTTTTGTTGATTGTGTCCGTCATCATATACTGTAGCTCTGCACCCAGTCATCATATACACGACATCATAGAAGTCTTAGATCTGTCTTATCGGATGCCAAATCATAAACTACTTAATTTTTTACTCGTTTCTTCCTCCGACTGGTTCGACCAAAACAACATCTGCATATTTCACTAGCCACTGAGTTTGAAGCGCCATCCTTCACTGCTTTGAGTGCTCGCAGAAAGACAGCAAATGTAGTAAACAAGCAGAATTAGCTAAAGAGAAGCAAGGAATAAAAAAAAATAGAGATTTGAGGTAAAGTATCGGTAAAGTTAGAGATCCTGTTTAAGCAGGATAAAGATGTGACAAACTAAACACACTGCTATTGCATGCTGTTGACCCAAGAGGCGCACACACTATTTTTCTCTCTGCATTTCTCTATTTTCGCTTGCATCTGTCTGCCTGCCTCTCTCGCTCTCTTTATATCTGTCTCTTTAGGCATGTCTTTCTATTCTGGTCTCTCTCTCTCTCTCTTCTTTTTTTCTACCTCTGCTTCTCTCCATCTGTCTCTCACTCTTTATGCCCTCTTTTGTCCCTCTGTTTCTTTCTGCCTGTCTTTCATTCTGCCACTCTTTCACTTGTTCTATCTCCATCACACAGTCTTTGTGCTCTCTTACTATTTTTCATTCTATTTCCTACACCTTTTTATACAAAGAGTCAATAGACTACAGTCTAGAAACAAGTGAGTAAATCACAGACAATTGTTTGAAAAAAAAAAAAACCTGAATAAAAGAAAATAAATAAATAAATGTAGCCTTTCCTCTTTTCACTGTTAGATGATTAACTTTACTTGAGTCTGCCAATGTTCCATGAGGAGATGGAGAGATGACAGAGAGAAATAATGAGACATCATGGTGTTTATGCCTGTTACATGTTTTGTCTCTAATAGCGCTGCTATTTAATCAGGGATTCTACTGCCAAAGTCATTTAAAGCCTACTGCTGGCTCGGATTCTTTTATCCACACTCAGGTAAAGAGCCAGGCAGTGAGAGTGGGAGACTTTTGGGCATCACTATTAGAATTAATGTGCAAATCCTGTGGTAATGGCTCCCTTCATCAAAACCTCCTTTATGAGTCCTTTATGAGTCTTTATTTGTGTCTAGACTCCATCACACTTAAACTAGCACTATGGGTGAAAAACATGGTGGCTTCCATAAGCTTAATGACCTGCTTATAGTTTACAAAACTGGTGTACTGTGTTTGGGAAAAACATGTTTTAAATATGTGTGTGTGTGTGTGTGTGTGTGTGTGTGTGTGTGTGTGTGTGTGTGTGTGTGTGCGTGTGCGTGTGCGTGAGTGTGTGTGTGTGTGTGTGTGTGTGTGTGTGTGTGTGTGTGTGTGTTTGTGTGTGTTGTGGTGTGTGTGTGTGTGCAGAGCCGAAGAGAGAGAGAGAGGAGAGGAGAGGGAGATCTTCTCTTCTCTCTCTAGGGGGGCCGTGCGCTCTCCCTCTCTCTCTTCCTTTCTTTCTCTCTCTCTGCTCATTCCTCTCTCTCTATTCCTTTCTCGCCCTCTTCTCTCTCTCTCTCTCGTCTCTCTCTCTCTCTCTCTCTCTCTCTCTCTCTCTCTCTCTCGCTCTAGAGAGAGACTGTTGCATTCAGTTCTTTCTGTCTGACTTTTTTTCATCAATATAGAATGGAGCAATGAAGTTATTGTAATTCAATGAAGAATTATTGTCCCAGTAATTAAAGTTTCCATATTTATCTAATCCCACATTAAGTATTTTGGGTGTAACATCCAAAAACACATTAAAGATCCTACGTATACGAATAACAGTTGTTCCTTGCACAGCCTTTCTTTCGCTTTTGAAATTAATAAATTGAAGAAAGAAAAAAAAAGGGTCAGAAAATGCTACAAAGAAACTGAAGATAAACAAACAAACAAACAAACAAACAAACAAACAAACAAACACAAATATAATACAGCCTAAAAAAACTGTTCTGTTACAGAATAAAATACATTTTTAACATTGTCCATAGCCTAAGATTTGTGCTGCTGGGACTAGAGGAGTGGAGTGGAGTAAGATGGGAAGATGTTTATGGGTAGAATCTAAGTTGGAACCTGGACACCTTTTTTTTCAAGCTTCCTCATGTGTCGACAGTTATTTCTGTTGGATGGTGGTTCGTCCTTTGTGGTGATACGCCAAGGCTCTCAATACAACACAAAGACTTAAAGTCCTAGTCACAGATGCACCAGTGAGACATGCACCAACAATTTGCCCTATTTTAACCTCTGATATGTCTCCCAAAATGTTGGCTGTGCTACTGCTCTGTTAATTCAAACTCTATACTACAGTATGCTCTTACTATGGAATGTGACACCACACATATATACATGTGAAACCTACAACACGATGTTGGCCAGTGTCTCACTTTCATTGTCCAAGCCTTATCTATGTATAAAATGCCTACAGGCATGTGCATATATGTGTGTGTGTGTGTGTGTGTGTGTGTGTGTGTGTGTGTGTTTAATTGATTTATGCGCCACGTCCACCACAGAATACATATTTAACCAAGTGCATCGCTATAAACCTGTGATTTGCAGCTGTGCTTCAGTCCGTTATTGATAATTCATCAGCACCATCAAAATTCAATGTTGTGGTATCAGTCTGTTTAGTCTTCATGAAAACACAAAGTCGTAAACTTCAGCAGTCAGACTGGTATCGCCACATCGTTCCACCTCTACACATCTACATCGTCCCTGATCAGTGTCATCTCTTACTGCCTAGAAATTAAGGCAGTAGACATTCTCAGAAATTGATGCACAAAGGTTAAAAACAGGTTTTATTGGATGGCGCTAAGTAAAGTTTTTTCCTCTTGTTCCTCCTTACTGCTTGCGTTTAGCCTTGAGATGACAAAAGGGGCTGAGAAATACGGAGTTAAAATGAGAAAATGTTTCACCTGATATACCAGCCATTTATTAAAGTGGCATTCAAGATTTTATTTTATTTTTTTTTTTACTTCCCCAAAGTTATTGAAGTTCTTTTCTTGGTAAAAGTGTGACGTTCTGTATTCTTAGAATCAAGCAAATATATAGATGCCTTACAGGCTTGTTTCACTTATTAGAAGAGAGCCACTGAGATATAATTATTTATATATATATATATATATATATATATATATATATATATATATATATATATATATATATATACATACATACATACATACATCAACTTGAATTAAACCAAAGCACAGTAAAGAACAGAATCAGGCAATTTAGACCTGTGTTTTATAATAAGATATATCGGTCCTTCTTCTACCTAACTGTTCCATCACAAAATACTTAGGGCACGTTCACACTGCAAGTCTTAATGCTCAATTTGCATATTTTGCTCAGATCTGATTTTTTTGATTGGCTGTTCACATTACCTTTTAAAATGTGGCCTATATCAGATATCAATGTGAACTGTTTGCTGTTTCGAACTGACCCACATGCGCAAACGAACAATAACCATGACGTCACACGCAGCACGCCGTTGTATCTAAAAGTATCTCCCCATATGCTAATTAGGTCTAACACTTCACTCTCCCTCCACTGACTTGCTCCATCACTGTTCTCCATTTTGTAGGTGTAGTCACGTTTCTGTGCATACTCACCGGCGCATAATTGTGACGAATGTCGATGTAGATTGACGTAAAAGTCGCATCAAATCCGCCTCGGCTGTTCACACTGCGGCCACATTGGAAAAAATCAGATTTGGGCCACTTTTACCTGCAGTGTGAACGGGGCCTTAGAGTGCTTAATATAATTTACACTGTAATTGTAATTTCGGATTCAACAGAAGCTATTCATTCATTCTAGTGTCTTCTATTCTATATAAGTAGTAGGTTAAAGCGTTTGATCGCTTATACACTTATTCCACTACTGTCTCGCTGAATCCAGGACATTACCGTAAATTCTATAGAGCAAGTCTTCTGGAGTTCTTAATAATAGTTTTTAATAATACTTAGTAATAATACTAAGTTTTTAATAATACTTTCATACAGAAACAACTGCTTTGTTACACATTTTTGTTCAGTGGTTCCCTTATTATGGGATCTTCTGAGCAACTGAACAGAGTCTGAATCTGATCCTACAAAGTAGAGGAAGGTCATAAAAAGATATAAAAGCACTTCCAGTGTCTGAAATCTCACAGTACTGTCTGCACAAACGTGATCTGCAGTCATCAGAAGGAAACTTTACCTGTGGTCTAATCATAAACGTGAATGTATGTGGTATGTTTCTAAATAAACAGGAGGTATTTTGGAAACAAATTTTGTGGACTGATGAAGCAAAACAAACAAACAAAAAAAAAAATCACAGGTATATAAGAAATGGATTCCAGCATCTTTCAGGAAATGATGCAAGAAAATGTGACATACAGTAGGGGCTTTTCACACCTAGTCACTTCATGCGTTTTCTGTGATCAGATAGCTATCCGATGGTAAAAAGACCAGGTCTAAATGCCCTCTGAAACGTTTTGGAGACGGATATAAATCTGATGGTTCAAACCCCTTCAGGAGGTGGTCTGGGACGTGTTTTAGATGAAACTGGACAGGTGTAAATGAATGTGGCTGTTCAAGGCACATACGTCAGCGCTATACTCCCAAACGGAAGTATGTCACTCGCAGGTGATCTTTCACCCAGGCATCTCAACAGGTCTTAAAACGCGCTGCTGCCGCCAGTGAAAATGCGGCAAACAGTAAACGCTGTTTTTTTGTAGCATAACCATTGTAACCAGTTGTTTTGTCTTCTTTTCGATTGCGTTCTAAAAAACGCTTACACCAAAGCGTGTTCCGTTTCAATTACCTCCAGAAATGAGGTACAATATATTAGCATTTTGGGCGGGAGTAGAAAGATCGGATAGATATCCGATTTGCCGAGACGCATTTATGTGGCCTGATGTAAATGGAACAGTTTTAACAAATCAGATCGGATCAGAGACAACACATGAAGTGACCGGGTGTAAAAAGGCCCACAGACTGGCAAGAAACTGAAATGAAAATGAAGCTGATTTAAGGAACTTTTCAATGATGTAAAACCTATAAATTCACCAATAACTACAGCAAGGCACACAAGCTGAATTTTTTACAATAACAATCAGTCTCCTGGCTTGCACACTGAACATTGAAAGTATGTACTGTAAGTAGATTTTGAACATACTGGGCATACATCATAAATATTAAAGAATATTTAATTCTAGAGTTAAAAAGTGGAAAAAAATTCATTAAACTATAATTAGTTGGTTTAAATTTTATATGCAAGCTTGTGATCCCTCTAAAAGTTGCACCTTTTCACCTTTGACGTTGAGTAAGTGTCTAAGCCTTCCAAAAAGCCACATTTTTACTACTAATTGCATAAAAGTACATTTTAAAATTGTTTGCTGCAGTTGTTATATTAACTTATTTAAAAAGAGCCATTTGGCCAGGGGTGCCCAAACTTTTGCACGTAACAAAACCATTGCTACTCTGAAGAGAACTCGGATGTCTAATTAAAAATAATCCCCTTTAATTAATACACACGCACTGTGGCCAAAATTCCCATGAAGACAGATGCTCATTCTCAACAAAGGGCTTAAAGTGTAATTGTACTCCCACAAGTACAAAGTTCTATGATCTGTGAACAGAACAGCTCGTACCTCTCTTAATCCTACATTAAAAGTCTGTTTTTCCCTTTTGCCCTCTTTGCTTCAAAGAGTCCCATTAAGTCTGTTAGGTTTTATTCTAGCATTCTTTTTTTTTTATTTATTTTTTTTTTTTTTCGGGAGAATTAGCATAGGCTTGATCCAACTCAATTAATTAGCTACAACGCAGTCTCTCGCCGTGGTAATTAAAACTCGGTATTTCATTTCACCATAAAACGTTTGGTAAACGGTATGTAAAAATATATTTTTTTAAGCTATCTTTATTTAGAAGAAAACTCGTAAATCGAAACTCTAAAGCCAATTTCCATGAGATTCTTTAGAATTTGACAAGAAATTCAAATTTAACATGATGGTGTGTACTGTATGTGTGTGTGTGCACACTATGTAAACATTTTTATAGTTGCTTAACTAGTTGATGACTCATTTCTACTTATTAACCTACCTGACTTGTGGATTAGCGTCACGTCAGCAGTGCTGTAGCATTCAGGGGCCACTTCAGTTCCAAGGAATATGATGCAAATCCAAATGAAATCCATCTTAAACAAGAGTGGGGTCTATAAACTGCACACATTTCATAAGAGACTGACTGAAATGTAGATAATAAACAGTTTATACAGTACAGACCAAAAGTTTGGACACACCTTCCAAAAGTTTGGACACACCACCTTTTCAACAGGACAATGACCCCAAAAACACCTCCAGGCTGTGTAAGGCCTATTTGACCATGAAGGAGAGTGATGGGGTGCTGCATCAGATGACCCGGCCTCCACAGTCACAGGACCTGAACCCGATCGAGATGGTTTGGGGTGTGCTGGACCACAGAGTGAAGGCAAAAGGGCCAACAAGTGCTAAGCATCTCTGGGGACTCCTTCAAGACTGTTGGAAGACCATTTCAGGTGACGACCTCTTGAAGCTCATCAAGAGAATGCCGAGAGTGTGCAAAGCAGTAATCAAAGCAAAAGGTGGCTACTTTGAAGAACCTAGAATATGACATATTTTCAGTTGTTTCACACTTTTTTGTTATGTATGTATATAATTCCACACGTGTTAATTCATAGTTTTGTTGCCTTCAGTGTGAATCTACAATTTTCATAGTCATGAAAATAAAGAAAACTCTTTGAATGAGAAGGTGTGTCCAAACTTTTGGTCTGTACTGTATATATATATATATATATATATATATATATATATATATATATATATATATATATATATATATATATATATGCAGTATTTTATATATTATATGTATTATATGTTTCATATTGTAATGGAAAAAAATATATAATATTGGTAATAACTGATGGTAATGTGTATATGGTAAGAAACTGATTAAATGATTAACTGATTAAAATGCTTAAAAACAATAAACAAGTGCTATTGAAATAAAAGCAATAGATATATATGCAGAAGTAATGATGCATGCTGAACAATTCATTTAAGTCAACTATCCCATCCACAATCAGCCTTTTAATTGAATGAGTGTGGAAATGCCAATGTGATTCATTAAAAAAAAAAAAACACACACAGAGGATAAATGACGGGGATGCAGAGCAAGAGGGAAGACGACGACTTCCCTAATAACGAAGGCCGTGTTTATTACACGCTCCGTATGGGGTTATTTATCATAGAAAGAGCAAGACAGGCAAGGGGATATTGAAAGGAGGAAGAAAAATGAAATGAATATGATGAGCGTGTCTAAACAAATATGATAATGGTGGTAGGAGGCAGAAAGAGGAGAAAGACAGACCCCTGTGGTCATGTTCAGAGAATTAAATGCCCTGAATGAGATTCAATTCAGACTTTCTCTGAGAAGACAGACAACCCCACAGTGTGTGAAGATAAAGGACGTTTTTGTGTGTGTGTGTGTGTGTGTGTGTGTGTGTGTGTGTGTGTGTGTGTGTGTGTGTGTGTGTGTGTGTGTGTGTAGCAGGTAAAAATTGAGCAGGGGTCAGATGTGGACACTGTCCTTTCATTAATAAGACAGACAGTGTATGTGTATAGAAACACACACACACACGGGCCAGAAGAATAAAAGATTAGGCATTTTGCAGTGATGCTACTGAGCCTCTATTCATAGTTGCATCGGCAAAAACAACCAACCATGAAAAACAAATACTGTGAGCATTTACAAAGGAAATGCAGTAATCATGAAAATCCCTTTAGTTGGGAAAACATACATTTTGTGCATCACTTTTTGTTCGCTGGTTCATATTTTGCGTAGCATTTCTGCAGCTGTACAGCTCCGTCCTTTAGTTTAATTTACTAGCTCTGCAGCATCTAAAAGAAATGTTGCAAACCAAAAACACAGGATATGTTTCTGAGATGAATCACTATTTCCACTGAAAGCAAACTAAACCTACCTCAGACACTTTCAGAGCGCTTGTCTTGGTCCTCATGGCAGAGAGATATGCTATGTTCACAACAGGAATGAGATCGGCACAGTGATTTGCACAGGAACCAACTATAAATCTGAAAAACACAAGATAGCTGCAAGGGTTCTCTCATTAGTAAACAAGCTGACACGTAAATACAGTACTGGAATGCAGGAAAGACCAAACCTAAAAACTTCTTTAGGTTGTGTACTAATAGGACACGATGACAGGAGCTGTTATCTCGCTCTCACTTTCAGGTTTTATGATCTATACCCAATCAATAACAGGCGGTCTAATTAAGCACAAACGGATCTCCCATAGCCTAGTTCCCTAGGTGCTCCTGTCACACACCACAAACATTTTGCTAGAACAGTTTTGGTACAGATTTCCTGTTGAATCACCATCATTAACGCTAAGAGAAAAAAAAAAGTACAAACCCAGGATGGGCGAGAACACTAGTTCAAAGGCCACTATCACTTTCATGCTCTGATACTAATGCCATTTCAGGGTTGTTGTAAAATCACAATGGTATGTCGTAGTTCAGTGTTTCTGTCTTTGATGCTTCATGTCACTCTGGTCTGCATCACTTGCATTGATGTAGTGAAGAGAGGGGAGAGCAGACCTGGAGATGAGCTCAGCCAGAAGTACAGTACCACTCTCTGCAGGGCTTTGCAGTAACGGATTGTGCAGTTGCTGGACCACACTGAGTGAATAAACTTTCTATAATAACAGTATATAATGTTATTAGGATCAGTGCATACATCCTGAACTTCCTCAGTAATCTCTGGTGATACAATCACTGTCTGGATTTCTTCACCTGAGTCTGGATGTGAGGAGTCCAGGTCAGATCCCCAGAGATGTATATTCCAAGGTACCTGAAGTTACTGTCTGCACAGTGTGTTGCCAATCACCAGTGGAGTTTGGTAGCACTGTTATCTCTCCCTGAAGACCACAACCACTGCTTGATTATGTCTGCAATGTTGTCGACATCAGCAGAACTCACCGAGAACACAACCTAATCAACGTTATCGAGTGCATCCTGAAATGCAGCTTCTGATTTGATGAACCAGCAATTCAACACTCTTTTCATTTCGGTATGAGGAAATTGGCAGCATGGTCTGACTTACTGAAAGGCAAAAGTGAGTTAGCTTCACACCTATTATTATTATTATTATTATTATTATTATTATTATTATTATTATTATTATTATTATTATTATTATTATCCACAGAAATACACATTTCTAAACTGAGCATAGCAATGTTATACACAAAGAGATCTAGTGTGTTTGCATCTCTAATTGGACAGGGGATATGTTGACAGAAGTTAGGCATGGCTGGTCTCAGGTTGGCTTTATTAATTACAGAGTCATGATGAAGGCAGCATCCAGATGTTTTGATTAAATAAATTCTTAATACATCATGAAGCTTAGAAAGAGCCATGCTTGTGTCTACCTGAAGGAGGATATAGTCAACAGTAGCAATGACTGATATAAACCTATCCGTTGGACGTCACACAATAGTTTGGTGAGCAGAAATGTGACGGAGTGAAAATGCTTTTAAGTTTGTTGTTCACAATGAAACAGACCACACCATCTCTAGATTTACTCATCTGACATGGCAAGAGAGTGCTGTGTTCCTCAGCCTGTTGCAGAACACTCACTCATTTTCTACCCCTTATCCGAACTACCTCGGGTCACAGGGAGCCTATGCCTATCTCGGCGTCATTGGGCATCAAGGCAGGATACAACCTGGACGGAGTGCCAACCCATCTCAGGGCGCACACACACACACACACACACACACACACACACACACATACACACACACACACACTACGGACAATTTTCTAGAGATGCCAATCAACCTACCATGCATGTCTTTGGACCGGGAGAGGAAACCGGAGTACCCGGAGGAGAACCCGGGAGAACATGCAAACTCCACACACACAAGGAGGAGGCGGGAATCGAACCCCCGAACCTGGAGGTGTGAGGCGAACGTGCTAACCAACTAAGCCACCGTGCCCCCCTCTGTTGCAGAACATCCATCTTTTTAAAATGTTTTTTGGCAGTTTATCAAATTTGTTCTACTCTTTTGATTTTACTTTAGCCATTAAAAAGTACTGTCAGTAAAGACTCCTAACAAAAACTCATTGTTCACTTTCAAACCAATCAGCATCCAGAATTAAACAGTAGTAAGATATAAACTTTTTTATAATCTGCTGCAGGTTTAGTTTCTGTTATTGGGCCAAAGAGAAGAGAAGATAAAGTAGATTTTAAACTGAATCTAAGAAACATGTCACGGTAGTAGTACAGAGACATGTTGATCTGTGTGTCTTACAGAGAAATAAAAACAGGACAGAAGAGAATCCACATCGATAATCAGATCTAAATAAAGCACAACAATACTGAAGAGGACAAAACAAACACCACTAACACAACAAGCAGCATATAAGAAAATCACACACTGCATCAGCTTCTAAGCAGCCTGAAGGTAATCGACTGATGAGAGAGGCACTGGGGTTTAAACTAGGGATCGTTGGGAAGATTAAGTATGCATGCAGCTTAAGGTTCTGTGTCCCTTACCCTACTTCACTTAACATTCATACTGTGTTCACCGTTTAGCAGTAGATATCCAGGCCATTTTGCATGCACCTTTAGCTCATTTTTAACATTTTTATTCTTCTAACACACCTCTTTTACTCCACAGAGTGCTTCACGAGTTGAACCTTGTGAGTAAGAGCTAAGAAAATGTGGCATGTCGGAAAATAAATGGAGATAGAAAACATACTGGGAAATACTTGTGAACATGAACAAGATAACCAGAAATGGCAATGAGGACCAAGGAATGAGGGAAAAAAGGGTATATAATAAAGTAAATAAAATAAGACAAGTGATGTGTATTTTCTGTTATATTAATTCTGACGTAGAGAATAGAATGAAGAACTTATACCTTACAACTCTTTGTCAACTTGAAATTCCTACTCTGAAAATTCAGGAAGGACTCCTCAATTATGAATTCAGAGAATGCAGCATTTATTTCCAAAAACCCTGTCAAATATGTTGCTTTAATGCCTTCTTCATTTATTAACACTGAATAGAGTTAAATAGAATGCAATCAGGATATGATATCTACTTCTGAAACCATTTATTTCATTATTTTCATTATGGGGTCCCTCAAGGATCAGTCCTAGGACCTCTGCTTTTCTCGATATACTGTACATGCTTCCATTAGGGAACATGATTAGAAGACATGGGATTAGTTTCCACTGTTATGCTGACGACACACAGTTATATATCTCATCAAAACCAGATTATATCGCTAGATTGTCCGAATTAACCAAGGGGGTTTTACACCTGGTCACTTCATGCGTTTTCTGTGATCCGATAGTAATCCGATGGTAAAAAGACCAGGTCTAAATGCCGTCAGAAACGGTTTCGAGACGGATATAAATCCAATCGCCCAAACCCCTTCAGGAGGTGGTCTGGGACGCATTTCAGATGAAACTGGACAGGTGTAAATGAATGTGGTTGTTCAAGCCACATACGTCAGCGCTATACTCCTCCCAAACGGAAGTACGTCACTTACAGGTGACTCGCGAGTCGTGCAGAAACAAATATGTTTTCCCACCAGTGCTGGCTCCGATCTTTCACCCAGGTGTCTCATTGGGTCTTAAAACGCACTGCTGCCGCCAGCAAAAATGCAGCAAACAGTAAATGCTGTTTTTTGTAGCAAACGCACACACCAAAGCATGCTCCATTTCAATTACCCCGGAAATGAGGTAAAATATATTTGCATTTTGGGCGGGAGTAGAAAGATCGGATTGATATCTGATTCGCCAAAATTTATGTGGCCTAATGTAAATGGAACAGTTTTAACAAATCAGATAGCTATCGGATCAGAGAAAACACATGAAGTGACCAGGTGTAAAAAGGCCCCAAGTGCATTAGAGAGATAAAAGATTGGATGAGCTGTAATTTTCTGTTGTTAAACTCTGATACGACAGAAATATTGCTTATCGGTCCAAAAACCAGTTCACAGAAACTCTCACAATTAGAGGGATGTACTGTTACTAGTAGCTCAACAGTGAAAGACCAGTGTGTTACATTAGACAGCAACCAGTCTTTAAAATCATATCGCCCACACTACAAACACAGCCTTCTTCCACCTAAGAAATATTGCTGTCCTCTCTGTGTCTGATGCTGAGAAGCTAGTTCATACCTTCATGACCTCTAGACTGGACTATTGTAATGCATTACTAGGTGGTTGTCCTGCATCTTTAATAAATAGGCTACAGTTAGTCCAGAATGCAGCTGCCAGAGTTCTCACTAGGACAATAAAGTATGACCATATAACCCCAATTGTATCTTCTCTACACTGGCTACCTGTTAAGTTTAGAATTGATTACAAACTGCTGCTACTTACACACAAGGATCTTAATGGTTTAGCTCCCATGTATCCAACTAGTCTTCTAACACGTTACAATCCTTCATGCTATGTGAGATCACAAAACTCAGGACTTCTGCTAGCTCCCAGTATATGTAAGTCTATTTAAGGTGGTAGAGCGTTTTCTTATTTAGCTCCCAAACTTTGGAATAGTCTTCCTGATAGTGTTCGGTGCTCAGACACACTTTCCCAGTTTAAATGTAGATTAAAAACGTATCTCTTTAGTCAGGTGTACACATGATACATCCCATGATGTTGTGCACTATTACATCAGACTTGCAAATATCATGAACAGCAGATATGTTAATCCCTCTCCACTGCTTCTCTCTTTCTACCCATCCCGAGGCATCCAGAAACTGTACCAGCTCAGATCGTCTCCGGTGCGATGAAGATTTTGGACCTCCACTGAGATGAGGCAATTTTAAAATGTCAATTGTAAAAAGCATTATACAAATAAACTTGAATTGAATTGAATTATTTTTTATAAAAGGTCATCCCCTGCTGATTATTTACCAATGAAGAGATAAACTGACGTGAAACGAACATTGTCTGGGTCACTGTTTTGTGTACTGCATTTCACGTTCTTTCAGTGCTGCAATTGCTTTTCCCTATGGCATGGAATCTTCTCCACAGGTCTAACTGCTGAGGTAAGGATCTTTAGTAAGCAATTTATCAGGATGTTGTGTCTGGATTGCACTTAAAATCAATGTATTACAGCATCTTCCTTTCAGTACACTTGAATGCTGGCCCCAGTGTTTTTTTCTCCAGGTAAGGTTGGGAAAAGGTGTATACACTTTGAGAATTTCTGGTTTTTCAGCCATGTCAGCCCTTGTGCACTTCATCGAGAGACCTGATAAAACTTCATCGTCTGTCCACTCCGGCTGGCAAATTAATAATTTAGTTACAGCAAACATCTTCTAGCACTTTGGTTTGCAACCTGAAAAAAACAAAACAAAACAAAAAAAAAACACAACATATGACTGAAATTGAGAACACACTAACATCCCGTCTAAAAAACTAAAATATACAATCACGTTGAATTGTTATCAGGAAATGATTTCATGAGCTTTTTTTTATTTTTTTTTTATTTTGCCATAACTGTACCACTAATTAATTGCCATTAAGCTGTATTATTTTCATTCATTCATTCATTTTCTACCGCTTATCCGAACTTCTCGGGTCACTGGGAGCCTGTGCCTATCTCAGGTGTCATCAGGCATCGAGGCAGGATACACCCTGGACGGAGTGCCAACCCATCACAGGGCACACACACACACTCTCATTCACTCACACACTACAGACAATTTTCCAGAGATGCCAATCAACCTACCATGCATGTCTTTGGACCAGGGGAGAAAACCAGAGTACCCAGAGGAAACCCCCGAGGCACAGGGAGAACATGCAAACTCCACACACACAAGGCGGAGGCGGGAATCGAACCCCCGACCCTGGAGGTGTGAGGCGAACGTGTTAGCCACTAAGCCACCATGCCCCCTGCTGTATTGTTATGCATTAAAAAAATCATCTAATATTCTACTTTTGTGTATGGAATATTTATTTTGTGCGTGTGTGCGTGTGTGTGTGTGTGTGTGTGTGTGTGTGTGTGTTTTAAGCATTTAATGTCAATTTAGTTGAAATGTGACATTGCACATGTTAAATAGTTTTTGTATTTCTTTTTATAGGTTTTTGGAAGATCAGGTGAGGTTATGTATTTGAAAATATTTATTTATTTAAAAATGAATTAACTTGTGTAGTTTAATTCTTACTCTTAACTTACATGGCAAGGGTTTAGAAACTGCTGTGTTTAGAAACTGCTGAGTTCTGGAAGCTGCCATTCAGCTAGATGGGCTCACCTCGTTTACAGCTGACAAAACAGCAGCTCTGTGCGTTAAGGTCCACGGTGGTGGAGTGTGTGTGTTTACATCAACACAGAATGGTGCAATAACTTTGTTCTTGCTTGTTTCTAGCTACTGTTAGATTTAGGCCATTTTATTTACCAAAGGAATTGTTTTTGGTTTTCATTGTCGGAGTGTACATTCCCCCAAGCAATAATGCTAAAGAGGCTAGATGTGAATTCTATGGGGCTGGGACATCTTCAAGGAGGTGAATGGTGAATCCGTCAACTTGGTGTAGTACACGGCAGAAGTGTCCAGCTACATTGGCATTAACGACGTGACCATCTCAGAGACCATCACAATATGCTCCATCCAGAAGAAGTAGATGATTGCTAAAATGCGTGCGATGCTGAAAACTAGAGACCTAGCCTTCAGAACAGGGGACAGGGCGGCCCTAAGAACAGCAAGGGCCAAACTGTCCCAAGCTGTCAGAGAAGCAAAGCTCATACATGCCCAGACAATCCACAATAATTGGTTACATAGTTTACTGAAACTATGTACTGTAACTTCAAACTATTGGAGTTTCTGAACAATTCATTTATCTTTAATTTTGCACGGCTTATCAATTTTGAGCACTGCTACTACAATGATATTTTGACGTCATCTTTCTGAACAATGCTGCCAGAAAAATCTTTCCAATATGCCTGACCCTCAAGTGTGACAGGATTCAAGTGGGGAAACTTGTAAGTACATGTTCTGTAATCTGCCTTTTCATTTTATAATAATAACTACAAGTATATCGTATGAAGAACATGTTTCATTGTGCGATGGTCTTGTTTATTCTTCGACTGTCTATTGCATTCTTTCATTTACATTTAGTAGTGTGATGTTAAAATTATGTTAGTCAATGCCAGTCCTACTGTTCTAAAATGTTTATTTGGTGCTTATTAAGTGCCCCATATCATGTACTGTAAATGTGATTTTATGCTTCATTGAAACTTTTACTCACAGTTTTATCAAACTTTACTAAATATTTTTCTGCCTTGTAGGCTGAAGTGGATGCAGAGTCTCCTCAAGATTAAGATAAATTTGAACTTACTATGTGTACTTTTTGTTTACTTTGGATTATTTTTAGCAGCTTCACAAATAACCCTGCATAAAATGTTCAACTATTTTTTGTACATTTCAGGTTGGCAACTGAGTGAAGTGAAGATTTATTATACAAAAAATGGCCTGAAAAAGGTCTGGTTGTAGACTAATTTGATTCTGTAGTCTTTGCCAGATCTAAGTTATCAAAATCATTATGACTGAAATGCTGTTATTCTCTATTTCTGTGTTTAGAGTCCAATTTATTGTAAAGACTTAACTTGATTAAATCAACTTTATTAGTAAGATACGTAACACTTAAAATGGTGTATTAATAAATTAAATGCAGATTAGTTTTCAGTTATGTTGTTTATTCAAACTATTCCCACATGATGAAGTGCAGAACTTTGAACAGTAATCAGTTGTTTGCTAAAACATGAATTTGACATCAGAGATAATTGTTTGGTTTTAACATGAGGATTTTCACTCCAATTGTAGGGCTGAAATAATTCAATGGAGTGTAAGTGTAAGTCGTGTGCTGTCTACTCAGACGCCTGGCCACAGTTATTGAGGCACTATTCATTTTTTTGTAGCATAGTCATTTTAGTTAGTCCTTTGCCATGTCTCTACAACTCTTGCATTTGTACATTGAAGTCATTTAATGCACTGAATATTCATTTGTCACCGATTCAGAAAGACATATGTAGGACTCTTGAATGTGAAGTTTTTAAATGTTCCTTGTGTGACTTCAAAGAGCCTTTCTCAAATTCGACCATGTTCTGTCTTTTAAGGAGACACTTAAACAACAGAACATGACAGAATCCCAGAGACAAGGACTGCTGACCTTAATGTTGATGACCCTATTCCTTGTTGGGATGCAGACATTTCAACTTCTGTTCCTGAGGCTGAAGAGACCAGTTATACCACAATTTGTCCTCCTTGTGAATGTCAGAAAATAGTTGATGATCTGTCAGAGATGTTTTCCATGTCGCAACCTCTTATCAAAGATTCTATAAAAGAGATACTACAACAGCATCATGTCTCTGCTACTGAAGCTATACATGAATGCTTTGTTGAAGACCTCCACAGCTATGGTGAGATCATAAAATAAACAAAGAAAAATATATAAACAAAAATAAATTCCTGTGGTAATTTCAGTGCAGTGTGTCTTGGAACCTGGTCGTACAGTTTATGTCCAGAAATTCAAGATGATCCAGGAAATGTTCAGAAATTCTGACACCCTTAACAGAAGGAAACACAAAAAATCCATTACATGAGCCAAAACAGATGCCACTTAATTCCAGGAGAATACCTTCTTGTCATCATTATTGATTTCATACATTGATGATCTTGAAATTGCTAATCCACTTGGTACTTCACGTAAGATCCCCAAAATGTGTTAAGTCTATTGGGTGTTCAATGATCTTCCATCTAAATACCAATCTGCACCTTTGTTGCAGGACTTTAGCTGTCTTGAACAAGATGGTGTCTTTATTTATTTACTTATTTGGAGTCCCTCGGTTAGTCGGTTCGGGACACTGTTTCATGTGCTGTGGCTGATAATATGACATCCCATTCCATAGGAGGCTTTGTGCAATCTTTCAGAGCAGGATAGATTCTGTGAAGCCACACGAGAACAGGTTAATCTTATGTAGTAGTAGTAGTAGCCTCTATTGTCACTGGTCACAGGTACCGTGAAATTAGCTATCAACCTGTCCATACATACAATATGACAAGGGGGGAGACAGGACAGGAAGACAGGGAATTGAAAAGAAATATAGCATAACATGAGGGAAGGGAGGAGAGAGAAAAAACAACCCCCAGACTATGCTCCGGTGGGGAGTACAGTGTGGGAACAGGAAAAGCACCTCAGCAACATAAGCACATAAACAGTACGCCATAAACACATGACTTGCAACAGGTGAGGGGAGTGGGGGGTGGAGGTAATCCAGCACAGGCAAGCAGCCATCAGGTCCTGCAGCCTTTCTCTTCGACGCTGGTCACAGACCCGCTTGTCAGACTGGCGGTACAAAGCAGCGAAGGCGTGAGATGGGGGGTGGGGGGTGAGTGCATATCTTTATATATGTGCGTGTGTGTGCGTGTGCGTGTGTTTGTGTGTGTGTGTGTGTGTGTGTGTGTGTATGTATGTATAGGCCTGGAGAGTCTCGGTGCCTCAGTCCACAAGATTGTCATAGCGATACAAAGTAAGTTGCCATGGAGACAGCCTTGATCAGGTCCCAGACAGTATCAACAATTCGCAGGTGTCTATGGAAATGGGGGAAGGAACGCAAGAGCGTCTCGCTGCAGTGCTCTTCCAGGGGAATTGTTGTTCCAGCAGCGGCCTTAGCCGAGGCCAGTGCTGGTTGAGGGGAGCCGAAATCAGATAAGATTGGGTTTGTTTGGTCTTGGGGCGAGCAGACGCATTCCAATTTACACAACTACTCTCAGTCCATTCCAGTCTCCACATCGATCCACTTTTCTTTCCAAAGTTCTCCATGATGTTAACAGTATCCAAAGCAGTGAGCCTCACCGTGATGTTATCCATATTGCGGTTAATAGTCCCAGCCTCAGTGCTGACCGCTCTGCCCACTGCATCAATCATGACGGGCAGAGGTTTTGGACAGCTGTCACCGTTTTCTGATTTCCTTGATAAACCAGGGCAATGCCTAATCCAATCAGCATAACTCCTGTTATCATGGTTCCAAATAGGTAGACGTCTTCAATTAAATGTCCTCCACAGAAAGAGCCACCAGACACACGACCCGCCACCTCTCCCACGCGTCCATCGTATAGCCAGCTGCGAACGTTCCGGCAGGGCAGTCAGGTTCCCCCGAACACAAGCCTCTCGTCGAGAAGATTGTGTCAATTTCGTTGAGAGACCAGTTTATCAAATTAATGTTTTTTTAGTTTGGAGAGCAGTGCGGAGATAGTCTCTCAAAGTATAAGACAATAGATGAGACGAGAGGAGCAAAGCAGGGAAAGTAGAGGGGAGGGAGAGGGAAAGAAAATGCGAGATGATGAATATAGTCTAAGGACAAAACCCAGTCATGATCATGATCTGCAGGATGTTATTCAATGGGATGGTCAAAGTCAGTTTGGTGTCCAAGGAGACTATGTCTTGAGAGAGACTATGCAGTGCTTTCACACAATAACTGGTTTTCTGACTAATGTCCTACCTGATTTTTTGAAGGATTGTTCCAGTGGGGTTGGCCCTGTGCATTTAGGAGATGATTAAGCTCAAATATACCCTGGAGAATGTCCCATTATCATGCAGACAAGACTGACAAACCACATCGTATATCCAAGACTTTTGCAAGAAAGATTACCATTGGTGACAATGGCCACGAAAATACCACATTATTGAAACTACTCCCAATGATGACTGTTAATACGGTTGCTGAGGAAAATGGTGCTTGGAATGTTTTGATGGATTTGAAGGTCATGCAGCTGGTGATGTCTCTGTCATTTGATGATGAATCTGTTAACACTTGCAAACTAAGATACATGATCACTGACAAATCCTTCAGAAGGTTTTCCCTGAGTTCAGACTTCTTCCTAAGCATCATTATCTGGAGCACAATCCAGATCTCATGCAGTGTTTGGTATTTTTTACAGTGTTAGGGCCTATTGCCCATTTGTGGACTATGAGCTTTAAGGGCAAACACTGCTTGTTGGAGCTGTCTTATCTAAAATTGTTTGCAATTAATGTAATTTCTTAAAATGCATTAATGCCATTGTTTTGTCTCAAGGTGCACACAAGTAGATTTTTTTGGAAAGCATGTTTGTAAAAATGACTTAAATGTTCTAATTTAAGTATGACTTAGTCCTGGATTACACTAATCCCTGTCTGGGAAACCACCCCATAATATAATGTGGGAGTAACTGTTCATTTCTGTATGTGTACTTAATATTCCATGTCCATTTAATAATGTGTTTGGTTTGTCTTCCAGATGATGGCAGAACTGCAGACGTGCTGTGTGTTTACATTGAAACAGACATTACAGCAAACGTTAATTTGATGGGGCAAACAATCAGTGGATGATTTGATCAGCATAATGAGAGAGAAAGTCAAGCCAAGAGTGGATTTTGAGTTTAGCCTCAGTTTGAGGATCCAGATCTGAGCTGTCTAGTTGATATTCCATAGTTACCAGAGAAGAGAACACTCAAAAATAGATCTACTACTAGTTCACTTGAAAGTTCTGATACAGAAATTCTTCCTCATGTGCCTGTAAGTGAGCATCAGACCTGTCCTGATATTTTCCCTGTGTCTACTTTTTCCTATGAAGTCGATGTGTTTAAGAGAAAAGTGTCCTAGAGAACATGGCTGTGTCCTAGAGAGCATGGCTGCAGAGATCCATAGCTTAAAACCTTACCCAAGTGACAGGGATGTGAGTATGGCTGCGGAGGCTCTTGTTAAAATGCATCCATGTCTCAACGAGCCTGGAAATGAAAGTGGATGGTACAGATAGAAGATAAGCCTTAAGTTCAAAATGGGGAATTATCGTACCAAGCTAGCCAGATCTGGGGGTTTGTCAACACACATAAAAGGAGCAAGTACAATCCTGACAAAGAGCATCCCCTCTCATGAGCCAGACAGGCTAAAGTGAACTTCCTTCCAACCTTTGTAAGCGGGACAAACCAGGCCAGTTTAGAAGAAATGAGACTAGAGATTATACAAGAAGATGAGAAGAGTGAGAAAAATCAATTGTTGATAGAGAATCTTATGCAGACATCATTTGCCCTTCGTCACCAGAAAAACGTTCAAGAAAACCCATTTGTGAAAAAATTGCGAGCAATTCGGATAGAAACAGATACTTTATTTCTCTTTTCTATCTTTGTACATTCTACTTGTAGGTGTCACGATTAGACAAAGGTGAGTGAGGATTCAAATGCATTTTGAAGTTTCATTAATCTAAGACAAGAAACAAGCACACAGATAAGCAGGCAAAACAGAGCAGAACAGGGAACAGGAGCAGAGACATAACCAAACAACATACTACACCAACAACGACTAACACCAGGGAAGGCGGAGACGATCAAAGACTAGGACAAAACACCTGAGGAAGAGATTGAATGTAATTAATGTCCATGGTAACAAATAAGTGGGCGGGGCCAACTATTAACAGCAGGGAATGACAGCAGACAGAAACAAAGGAAAACACAGACATACTCATTACAGAAACCCCCCCCCCCCCCCCAACGAGCGGCTTCCAGACACTCCCAAGGCCGCAGAAACCAGTCCAGGAGGGCGGAGCGAAGGCGCAACAAGGGTGTGAGGGTGGGTCGAGTTCGCGTTGCGGCGGGGCCGGCAGAGCAGGAGGCCAGGGCGGAGCCGGCAGAGCAGGAGGCCAGGGCGGAGCCGGCAGAGCAGGAGGACAGGGCGGAGCCGGCAGAGCAGGAGGACAGGGCGGAGCCGGCAGAGCAGGAGGACAGGGCGGAGCCGGCAGAGCAGGAGGCCAGGGCGGAGCCGGCAGAGCAGGAGGCCAGGGCAGGGCCGGCAGAGCAGGAGGCCAGGGCAATGCTGCAGGTGGAGACAGAGACCAGAGCAGAGCTGGGAGCCAGGGTGGTGCCGCAGGGAGCGAGAGACCAGAGCAGCACCGGAGACCAGGGTGGTGCCGGAGGCAGAGCCAGAGACCAGAGCAGGACTGGAGACCAGGGTGGTGCCGCAAGCCGAGCCAGGGACCATAACGGAGTTGGCGGCCAGGGTGGTGCTGGAGGTGGAGCCGGGGACCAGAGCAGTGGCGGAGACCAGGGCGGTGCTGCAGGTTGAGCCAGAGACCAAAGCAGAGTTGGCGGCCAGGGTGGTTCCGCAGGCGGTGCCAGAGACCACAGCAGTACCGGAGACCAGGGCAGGGCTGCCGATGCACTCAGTGAGCTGGCCGTGATTGCAACCCATGGTGGTGCTGGGGGTGCTCTGAGCCTGTAAACAGGGACAGGAGGTAGAGGGGTTGGCAAATACAGCGAAACGAAACACAGAATAGATAAAACAGGAAAACTGGTTGGTTCAGGCCAGGCAGAGAGTTCAGGGAGCTTGGGTGTAACCATGTCGACTGCGTTCTCCGACTCAGTCATTTCGGTCGACCCGGTTGGCCCATCTGGTTCCGACGACCTGGCTGGTTCCGGTGACCCGGTTGGTTCTGGCGAAATGGTCGGTCCGGCTGGTTCCGTTGAACCGGCTGGTTCGGCTGGTTCCGGCGACCCGGTCGGTCCAGCTGGTTCCAGCGACCCGGTTGGTTCCGACAACCCATCTGGCTCCATCGGGGTATCCGCCAGTTTGGAGACCAGCCGGTTCACACGGGCCTCAGCCGAGCTTGCTGGTATGGTAACCATGTGAACCGGCTCGGTCACAGGTGTGCACGGGATTGGGCTGGACGGAGGCACTGTGGGGCATTCGGGCATCCGTGGCTGGTTCAGCTCCGTAGCCCACGGACCCCGATGCTTGCTGCCCCCCCCCAAAAAAAAATATTTAATGCCAGCTTCCGTCTCTCCACTGCCCATGGTTAACGCGGACCCGCCCAGGAGCAACGCTAAATTGCCTTCTCCCCAAAGTCCACCTGGTTACATAGGTCCAAAAAGACCTCGGCGTATTCCTCAATTGAGGAATCTTCCTGGCGTAGACAAAAAAGAATATCTGCTGGATCCATTTCGGTTAGTTGTTCTGTCACGATTAGACAAAGGTGAGTGAGGATCCAAATGCAGTTTGAAGTTTTATTAATCTAAGACAAGAAACAAGCACACAGATAAGCAGGCAAAACAGAGCAGAACACTGAGCGGAACAGGAACAGAGACAAAGCCAGACAACATAATACACCAACAAAGACTAACACCAGGGAAGTGGACAAACAGAGTAGATATAGTGAACAAGAACCAATCACAAGGTGGAGACGATCAAAGACTAGGACAAAACACCTGAGGGAAGAGATTGAGTGCAATTAATGTCCATGGTAACAAATAAGTGGGCGGGGCCAACAATTAACAGCAGGGAATGACAGCAGACAGAAACAAAGGAAAACACAGACAGACTTATTACAGTAGGACTCAGGTGAGCCAGACAACACTGATAACCCTGTTGCCCTTGTGATGATAGTCACTGAGATCTCTGGTCTTTGTCTGTTTATATCGGGCAAGGACAGCTATTGTGGTGGAAGATGAGTTTGTGATTAGCGACATCTCCAGGTTTCCTGATTTGTTTTGCACTTCGGTGTAATGCATGCAATGGATCTGAACTCACATTTTCACATTCATCCAGAAAATACTATGGTCTTGTTGTTTTATGCATTTGAATGTTTACATTGGGTAGGTTGTGTCAAAATCTTTGTTTGTGTTTTGCATTTTAAAGGGATAGGTTACCCAATGAAAATTCTGGCATTTACTCGCCTTCATGTTGAATTAAGTCTGAGTTTCTTTATTCTGTTTAAAACTAAGGAAGATATTTAATAAATTATGGTCAACTCTCAGTTTCTGGTATTTATTGACTTCCATAGTATTTATCGTTCTTGGTCATTGAGATCTCCCCAATTTGTCTCAATGATATTGAGATCAGAACACTGTGTTGGCCACTTTTGATAACCACACAGTTGCCGGTACCCACTGACTTCTGTAATAGGAAAATATTACAGAAGTCAGTGGGTACCGGCAACTGTGTGGTTATCAAAATTTCTTATTTTAAAGAGGTAAGAAATAAGAGTTTTAGTTGATACTAAGCCACGGTCAGGTAGACCAAGAACGATTTTACCCACTACTGCTAGGAGAATTGTTTGGATTTGCAAAGAAAAACCATCATTTTGAGAGAAATACAGGCTGTTTTGGAAAAAAGTGGTGTAGTTGTTTCAAGGAGCACAATAAGGAGGTACTTGAACACAAATGACCTGCATAGTCGAGTTGCCAGGATAAAGTACTGTGCCCATGCCACAAAATGGCCCACATACATTACTCTAAACAGCACCTAGACAAGCCTCACACTTTCTGGTTTCAAAGTCATTTGGAGTGACGAGACCAAAACTGAACTTTATAGTCACACCCATAATCATTATGTTTGGTGATTATAATAACAACTACAATAACTACTAATGCACAGGAAAGTTAGTAAAAAATTGATGGCAAGATGAATGCAGCATGTTATCAGAAAATACTGGCAGACAATTTGCCTTCTACAGCACAAAAGCTCCAAAGCACAAGGCGAGGTTGACCCTCCAGTGGCTACAGAAGAAAAAAGGTGAAGGTTCTTGAGTGGCCAACACAGTGTTCTGATCTCAATATCATTGAGACAAATTGGGGAGATCTCAATCAGTTAGTGCAAAACTGCAGAATGTGCAGGACACTTTACAGAAACTGTTGGCATTTGCCAAGAAGAATGGGCATTCACCTGAGAGAAATAAGGACCTCATGCACAATTATTCCAAAAAACTACATGCCTTTGTTGATGCTAAAGGGTACAATACACAATATTAAGAACTTTTATTTTTGTTATGTTGTGTTTGATTTTTTTTGCCATTCTGTTATACCTTACATATTAACTTGAGTCCTATAAGAAATAAAATATATTTGTTTTGCTTTCTCACTCTGTTTTCTTTAAAAAATAAAAAAAGGGTGCACATCTTTCAAATTCTCCCAAGGTATGCAAACTTTTGTGCACAACTGTATACATATATATTTCATATAATATTTTACTAATACTATTAACATTCCATAGTAGGAGCAGTGAAGTAAAAAAGTGAAAATTAGCAGAGCACTAGCACAGCTATGCATAAAATACTGCAATTAACACAACATACTGGGAGACATATTTTAAAAGAGAACAAATTGCTAGTTCACATCTCACGGCCACATGCGTGACTAGGACAGCAACTCTTTCTGGTGTGTTAAGAGTCATGTCATCCAGGGTAATATCGCCAAACCTAAAAGGAGCAACTGTCGCTGTCTGCAAAGGCTATCTGGATACTAACCCAGACTGTATCCAGAAAACATAAAACCACAGCTGCAAAACTTACTGTACACACAGCTTGGTGACACAATGGTTGGATAAACATGAGAGTAAAGTCTGATTATTATTGGGCCACACTGGAGTGTTTTGGGTAGCAGGTAAGCAAACATTTTCTTCCACCAGCATCACATTGTGATCTGCCCACTGTTATGTAAGAATAGTGCGAAATCCCTCTGGCCAGTGTAAGCAGGAGAAATTGGGCAATGGGATCTGAGCAACTTTAACAAGGGCTTAATTGTGCTGACTAGACAACTGGGTCAGAGCATTCCAAATGAGCAGGTCTTATGTGGTGATCTCGTTACCTACTAAAAATGGTCCAAGGAAGGGAGACTGGTAAACTGGCGACAGTGTTCATTGCTGCATAGGGCACACCGATACACATGGGAAACAAAGGCTGACCCATCTGTTCAGTACTAAGCAAATAAATAAATAAGCAAGCAAGCACATTTTTCCTTTTACTAGATCTGACATAGTTTGTCTTGGTTTCATTACTTACATAACAATTACACACAAATTGAAATCACAACATTTTTTATTTACTATACTTCCCTTTAATAACCTCACCAGTAAACCTTCAAACACATTCTCTCCCTAGCTACGTTCTCCACTTCTTCTTGATTCCTGGAGGAAGTGTGTTCGAGTTTAGCTGAAAGAATCTGTGTCCTAATTAACTAAATGAAAGAGACTGAGAAATATGTTATTAGTCATGTTTCCTGAATGTCTCCATTAAAACGGCCTGCAGCCTCACAGCATTTGGATTATAAATACCAATATACACGAGAGTGTGAAGTAAAAAATTTCAATCATGTGGAAACTATTCTCATTGGGAAATCCTCATAAATACAGGGTACTGACTAAACTGTAAGTCTCTCTCTCTTTCTGTCTGTGATGCTCCATTAATATTTCCTTCCTCCTCCAGGGATCAGCGAAGCAGGACGACTAGAAACGAGGGATGATAAAAGAAACAGCAAAGTCAAATAAGGAACAAATGCGTTCACTATTAATAAGATTTAATAACGACCAACTCAAAGGAACGGAACTGAATAGTGAAGGTTGAGTTTAGTGAAGAAATAAGAGGAAATAAAATACAACGAGGACAAAATTTGAACAATATTATGACATTGAAAACAATAAAAACAAAATAAACCGAAGGGCTGAAGAATTAATGAAGAATAAATTCTAAGAATGAATAAAAATAATAACATAAGAAAATATAAAAAAGGAATAACGGAGAAAATCCCTTAGCCAAATCACCTGACCAGCTGCTAATAAACAGTGTTGATCTGACTGAATAAGATTTCTATACTCATAAAGGTCATAAGAAAAAATTATGGTCATATTCTAAAGATCTGTATTTTTCAAAATCATTTCTATTATACTTTCTATTATAGACTTGTAGTTGTAATTCAAAAGTATGTTGCTGTTTCATTATTGAGTCTAAGCTAATTTTTTTTGACTCCGTATATGTATATGTAAGGAAGACAAAAAACATACAAAAACGTCCTCATAAAACTCCATCATTCACCAGGTAAAAACACAGCGAACAAAATCGGTTGAATTTAGAGAGCAGTCAGTGATAAATAAATTATACATAACTCGTATATGTGAGTTGAACCGATTCAGAGTTGAACTGCACTTGGAAGCCCAACTAATCCACCTTGCTCAAACTCTTGGTCCAGGTGCCTCCTAAAGAAACTGTTTAGAAGAGCATTTAGCGAAAGCATTGTAGTGTACAACTTGTGGGTCTCTGGGAGCTCTGAAATGTAAAACTCATACCCTCCCTGTTATTAATACACAACCTCAAACTGACAAGTGCCTCGATTTGTAATTATGTCCTCAGTAGAGTGCTGTGTGTTGTCTTTTTTCAATCGCATATGAATGATTTCATAAAAAAAAAAAAAAAAAAAGGTACTGAGAACAGAATAAAGTGAGACATAAAGAATGTCATACGTGTCTTCATACATGTAAATTCACACTTAATGCTGTGAAGAAACTTTCTGTTTTTACTTACATGGTCGTTCCATCACCAGCCTTTCACATTAAATAAAGAAATATTTACTGTCAATCATCTGCACAATTAATAATAACAACTTTCACTTTCTACTGCACAAACCTTTTCTGACACCCAACATAATGTTCTTCTCATCCTCATCCTTACATTCTCAGGTAAACCTGTGCTGAAACGGTTAACAGTGTGTTTGACTGTTTCTGCTGGAAGTTTTGGTCTGTTGTGTATTCTGAGATGCCTTTCTGTTCTATACGGTTGTAACGGGTAGCTATTAGAAGAATATAAGATAAGATAAGATAAGATAAGATAAGATAAGATAAGATAAGATAAGATATACCTTTATTCGTCCCACAATGGGGAAATTTCACTGTTACCGCAGCAAAGAGTAAGAAAATGCAAATATATAAAATAAAAAGAATAGAGACATACTGTAATATAATATACAGTATATACACAACATAATGTATAAAAAGAGACCACGAGTAAGTAGTAACAGACATATTGCACATACTGTAGGTAATATTGCACGGTTTTATATATATATATATATATATATATATATATATATATATATATATATATATATATATATATATATATATATATATATATCGTAAATTCGCATTTATTTGGACATAAATGTGAGTCTGAAGCACTTACCTTCCCTCATGATAGCAACCGCGGCAGAAAACACAGAAAAAGACGAAGCGCCTTCGTGTATTTTTGCTCGTATTTCCACACATTCACATGACGACCATGAATCCGTTGTAAAACTCTATAATCTGTGCGTAAATTTGTGTTTATTTCCGTGCGCCATGTCCTTCTTGTTCTGTTAGCCGCGCTGCTAAAACCGCCCTCACACAACTTTTACCTCAGAGCACCATGGCAACGAAACGCACCCTGATCTGCATAGCCACGCCCACGAAGATAATTTATTCACATACACGCTACTTATAGACAGCATTTATTTATTTATTTATTTATTTTTTTTTTGCCTGTATTATTAAACTACAACGTATTGTTCGTATATTTGGAATATTTAATTACTGTCAAAATTTTCATAGTTTCTAATGAATGTTATATTTATTTAATATAATTTTGTCTTTAGAGAGCAAAAACAAAAAAAGTGTATTAAATCATAATGAGTCTGAATATGATGTTCCATAAGAAATGTCCATTTTATGTCCATGAAATGTTCATCTTTACAGATAAATATGATGCATTAAACCAGTTTTAATCTTCAGATTCTTTAGATCATAGTCCAATACTCAAGAGTTTATTATGAGTTACTTATAAAAAAAATCATAGTATATTTGATGCCAAGATATTCAAAGATCTCTCAGATATCCTATTTGACTCCTGACACACAGGTGAATGTCAGTAATGACAGATCTTTATTACACCTCCTAACCTCCCAGTGTGGTGCAAATCACCTACCAACCTGCCTTCTTGTTCGAACACGACCACGGTTCTTAACTTCCTTCTTGTGATGTACTTGAATCCCACCTCATATGCACCTTGGAGTTATTTGCACAGGTGATCTTCACTATAAAGCTAAAGCTAGCAGCACTGCTAGTGTGTGGTGATGATTGTCTTAGATAATGATGTTAGCATGTTAGGGTAAAAAATATTATATTTTTTTTGGCTGGTGCAAGAAGACAATTTGATTCAATTTCATTCACAATAGTGGTTTCGCAATTTGATTCATTTCAATTCTCAGAATATTTTAAAAAAATTACTAATAATTATTAAAAAATTTTGTCAGAAAAATTCATGCAAACCAAATAAAAAATGCAAACCATTGTGCATTTTCGTCTCTAAAAAACAAAATGAATATTAAAAAAAATATTTGCTACAAACAAAGGTTTAGGTCTCATTTGCATCTTGAACAGTTTCCACTCTTTAACCTGCAGAATTGAACCCATATTACTAATGTGCTGCATTAAGAACCACATTGCCACATTGCATTAAGAACCAAGAACCACAACTACTTTTGCATTCTCCCCACTCACAGTTTTATGTTCCATATTTCCCTACAATTTAATTCCCTCTTAAAGCTCACAGTCCAACAGCTTATTCGAATGAACAGCAATTACCCAAGCAATCAAACAACATTTCACAGCTATCAATATTCCTCTGCTTGGTTATAAAAAAAATGCCTCAATCTGAATAACAAACAACCCATATATTCAGTCTCTGTTTGTATGCTACATAATCATAGTTCAATAAGTATCCATTCAGCCCTTTTTTTTCATCTCCATTTATATTTAAGTTTCATTCGGTAACATATGAGAAAATTATTTCAGGCTGGCATTACACCAGTGGTTTAGAAAACCTTATACATTACCCCTCGGACTATTATCACTGAATAGTGGCTTTGCTCTATACATAAAATGAGCTGTGGGGGATGTGGTAGCTTAGTGGTTAAGGTGTTGGCCTACTGATTGTAAGGTCCACCAAGCTAAGCATGTCTCTAAATCCTCAGTTGCTCAGTTGTATAAAAATGAGATAAAATGTTGGTCACTCTGGATAAATCTACTGAATGCCATGAATGTAATGATGTTCCACAACGTTAAATGTAAAACTTGTTATTAGAAAATAATTTATATTTCTTTAAACTATATCAGCAATGAGATAACATATCAGCTTTTTTTTCCTGTCAACAAGATTCTGAAAAAGTGACGTTTTAACTCCTCCTCTTTTACAATTAGTGAATGATGCAGAATGTACCTGATCCTTAACCTTAACACTCGCTTGATTTCTAATCTGCATAATTGCAGGGCAGTGCCTTAGGGTTCTATATGAAGCCCTGTCTCATTGTATTCTCTCTCACAGAAACACTGTAAAAGCCTGTGACACCTAATCAGGAAGTTCTGTGTCTGGGAGGAAAGGGTTAATAACCTTTCCTCTCTCTGTAATGTCTCTTATCTGCCTTACTGTCGAGCTTCTTCCTGTCCATGCTCTGTAGGTCAGTGTGTTTTGATTACAGTCAGGCCCTTGGGGCAACACTTGGCTATGATTTATAGCTTTATGTTAATAGCGGATTAAAATACAATTAACCCAACCTCTGGAAGGGGAGAAGGTCTTCAAGGTTTGGGATAGAGGGATTGTGGGATTTATCATTAGTCTTAAAAAGAAAACAGTGGAAACTTGTAAACAAGTACACGGATATAGTAACATTCACAGACCTCTTCAGAAAGTGGTGTGTGTGTTTGTGTGTGTGTGTGTGTGTGTGTGTGTGTGTGTGTGTGTGTGTGTGTGTGCTGTGTGCTTTCTCCTGATGATAACTATGGAGACAGCAAGGTACTGAGCTTATCTATTTGCTCATGTTAATGCAGAAGTTTGGCATAAATGAATTAATCCCATTGAAAAATCATGAACTGCAACTCAGTACATTTTATTTAATCTAGATAGATAGATAGATAGATAGATAGATAGATAGATAGATAGATAGATAGATAGATAGATAGATAGATAGATAGATAGATAGATAGATAGATAGAGGGCTGCTACAATTTATTCTGATATTCTGTAGATTCCCAGCATACAGTATAATCCCAAATAAATAGGGAGGAGTTATACAATGCATTATATTTATAAATTTATTCTGGGTATTTTACACTGGGACACAATGGCAAAAAACAGTCAGAACAATCATCTTTTCCCATGGTTCTAATTTTTAAAAATAAAAAAGGCTAGCAAAGAGACATGCACAGAGATTATAAGAGAAATGCCATGTCAACATGTTCATAACGTAAATGAATCACAGGCAGATGCCTGCCTAAGGGCAAGTCTGTGACAAGCTTCTTAAAAACACACACACACACAAAGAAATTCACTAAAGAGATGTCAGTAGTAAGACTTTTTCACTTAAACAGAAGCATTCAGGCCCAACGGTAAAATGAAACGTGATGCTATAAAGGTGTAAATGTGTGAAAAATTAAAGCAGCAGTCATGGCTTTATTTCAGACCCAAATAAATACAGAACCAAACAAACAAAGAAACAAAAAACAGTCAATATAACGTTTATTGATACTTTATTATTAATACACAAAGTTAATTTTTTTATATCAATTCAGTGATTAATTAAATTCATTGCAATTTCTTTTACATTAAATGGCAGAATTTTACAAGGACCATAAAGTGGTCATATAATTGACTAGAAACATGTTTCTTTACGGATGATCATTAAAATAAAACAACAAGTACAATTACAAAAACTGTAAGAATCGAAATATAAAACAATAAATAAAATATGTCTATCTCACTTCACTGTGTATGAAATAGATTGGTGAAAATTTCCTGAAATAATATATAATTTTCCTGAAATGTATAACATTTCTTAATGGCTTAGTCGAAGAAATGTGGTTTGAGCCGGGACAAAGTGCTGATTTCTCATAAAAGGCCCTAATTGCGTTAATAATAGTGCCCCTGCTTGCCCTCCCTTTCTCTATCTGTTACACTCAGAGGATACGGGAAGCTAACGAGACAGCGTTATTAGCCTGCCACAGTGATTATCACCTTCTCTCAGCACCCTCTTAAACCTTTGTTCTGTCTCATTACTCACATTGTCTCACTAGAATGTGAGTGTTAGAGAAGTGCTGGTTATTGAGAGGATGAAGAGGAGAGGAGAGAAGAGTCAAGTGGTTTCATCTCTGTCCTCTGTGGGATCGGGTTCTAGGTTTGAAAATCGGTTTTAGGTTTGGGATGGTTGGACTGACCTTATAAGAGGAAAGAAAAAGATAGGAAATTTAGTCAGGAAAATTTTTCAAGACCCTTGCACGTGAATGAGTAAAGAAAGATAATGGAAAAGTTGTTTTTCCTCTAGGAACTATCAATCTTCTACTTTCTGTCTTTGTTTAATTTTTGGCTGCTATCATACTGTATACAATACTGCCATGTATAACGAGAACATTTTTTAGCATGAAACCTGGAGGTGGTAACATTACATAGATAGGACAATTATTATCAGCAGGGATTGCAAAACTATATAGGTGGATCCAGTCCAAGATGAAAAACTGTTCCAGTCCGCAGGAGGCTTGAGACTAGGGAGGAGGTTCACCTCCCAACAAGACAATGATCCTAAGTATGCTGCAAAAGCTATACTAAGAAAGTAAATGTGTTAAAATATCCCAGACTTGTCAGCATAGGCAGGGATAAAAGAAGACCCAAAATATAAATTCATGAAGACTCAAAACTAGAACAGGCAAAACGTGAAACAATAACCGAAACACAAAAAACGAGGACGCTGTGAGGCTAAACACAACACGGTAAAATAAACATGAAAAAAACACATGTCCAATTGCAACCAAGTGAGTATGACAAGCACACTGCCGGAGCACCTCCTAATGTTCCCACAACGAATTTCCAAGCAAAAGTCCTGACAGTACCCTCACCCCCAAGGGGGCCAAGCGACATCCACAGCCAAGCAGATTAGCCAAGTGATGTCTACAGCCAAGCAGAAGGGCCAAGCAATGTCTACAGCAGAGCAGAAGGGCCAAGCAATGTCTACAGCCCAGCAGAAGGGTCAAGCGACGTCTACAGCCGAGCAGCAGGGCCAAGCAACATCTACAGCTGACCAAAAGTCCATGACAACCCCAGCCAGACCCATGTCCCGAAAGTTAGGGAGGGAGGGAAACATCCCAACAAGAATCTGTTACATCATATGTGGAGGAACTGTGGCTAGTACCTTATATAGAAGATTTAACTTAAGACACTTAGGAACAAAGGAAGGTATTTCATTTCCAGTGATTGATATTTCAAGCATTAGCTTTCAGTTTTCTCATGCCTTTCACACACAAGTGCATTTTTGCTCGAATTTGGTGTTGGCCAACCAGTTATGGCTCTTTGCCTGGATTCATATTCATGGAACTGTCCTTGTGTAGAGCAACAAAGAAGTAGATTAACATGCAGTACCACTGATTTGTAGTCTGTCAGCCAATGAAGGAAAAAAATATTGTCTGTAAGCAGAAACTTGGCTAATTCTGGGTTCTTCTTGAGCTGTTATGGCTCCTGTCTTGGGTGGTTATATAAAAATCTACTCAAAGTAGGAAAAAAAAGAAAATCAGGAAATGATTGACAGCATTGTAGCAAAGTGGCCTTATAAGTACTCTTCCACTGATGAACTGACTGTGACAAAAATCACAGCACTGAGGTAGATGTGCACCATGATTTTCCATAGTCAAAAATATGCAATTAATAGATGATTTGGAGCTTGTTACGGAGTCCTATTGTTTTTTTTTTTATTATTATTATTTTATTTTCACTCGGTTTAAAATCATTTTCCAACTTCCCAATAGCTTACCATGACAGAGACGAGACCTAGATATAAACTGCTGCTGCACCATCACAATTTGGTCTTCTATCAATAACATGAATTTGTACGTGTACATTTTGTTTTAATTAGAAATTAACTATGACACAATTCTAGCTTGTTGATGCAAAATATTGAAAATCACCTACCGGATCTGACACGCAAACACACAAGTCAAGTCGTGGCCTAATAGTTAGAGAGCCTGACTCGTAATCCTAAGGTTGTGGGTTTGAGTCTCGGGCCGGCCACAACTGAGGTGCCCTTGAGAAAGGCACCGAACCCCCCAACTGCTCCCCGGGTGCTGCAGCATAAATGGCTTCCCACTGCTCTGGGTGTTTGTTCACGGTGTGTGTGTGTGTTCACTGCTGTGTGTGTGCACTTTGGATAGGTCAAATGCAGAGAATGAATTCTGAGTATGGTTCACCATACTTAGCCGTATGTCACTTCACTGTTTATTGAAGTGAAGTGACATACGGCTAAGATTGTTATGATTCTCTTTAAAAGATTAAATTGTGTAATGTTGAGTGAATTAAGAGACGGTAATTTATCCTGCATTGCCTTTCCCTTTCCCCTGAGACAGCCGTTAAAGTCGCCAGTAGGTGTTCCTATTCCTTGCTGCTATAGTAATAACCTTTTTGAGCAGGTAACACAACTAGCATTCCACAAGACAGCTTTCTTTGAAAACGAATGAAAAACACACAAGTAACACAGACCTTCTCTAATAAATGGTTGCAAAAAAAAGGCACATTCCTGTAAAATCCTTTTCCATTTCATACATTATTTCTAAAATAAAATGCAGGTATAAAGAAATGTGTAATTTTTTCTCAGTATTACTTATTGTCATTATTGTTGTTTTAGTTGTTTACTTGTTGTTTGGGTGCTGTTAAGTACATTGCCCTGCAAAAGTACTCATACCCATTGAACCTTTTCACATTTTGACGCGTTACAACCACAAACAAAAATGTATTTTATTGGGATTTTATGTGATATAGACCGAAAGAAAGTGGCACATAATTGTGAATTGGAATAAAAATTATAAATGGTGTCCATTTTTTTATCTATCTATCTATCTATCTATCTATCTATCTATCTATCTATCTATCTATCTATCTATCTATCTATCTATCTATCTATTTATTTATTGAGTATTAAACTAGCTTTGCTAAACCTGCGCAATTTTGCGTAAAATCCCTGGACCTCACACCTACCAGCACCCCTATGGCTCCATTGTTCTCCTCCTTTTGTTGTGCAAACGGAGCCATCACCTGTGAGGCCTGGCTCATTTGCATTTGTTCACTCAGAGTAGCTCAGATCCAAGCAAGGCCAAACCTCTGTCTGTGACGGAAACCTTCAAGGCCTATCTATACAAAATAGTCTGTTTTAATTTATATAAAAAAAATGTGTGATAAGGTTTGTCATTGCCATAGTACATATCATATTTATACAACCCTTGTGCAGACCTGGGGTCTATTTGCCTCATCTGGAAAGTTTAATGTGTCATAACTTGGGTTTCCTTCCACATATTTGCCTGAAATGTACCAGGATTGTTCCAAATTATGAACTTTGCAAGTAAAATTAATCTTGTCCTCCCGGGTCAATTTGACCCGGCCACATTTAGTGGGGCAATAGGTCACACTTTTGCCCTTTTCAGTGCAATGAACATACATACAGACACAACAATGCACACACAAAATGTCCACTAACACACGCACCCAAAACACACACACACACACACACAGATGTTGTGTTTTCATATTCAAATCATATTTATTTTCTCTCTTTTATTCATGAATTTAGTTACTTCAGTCAGCTTTGACCTGGGGATGTTTGACATACAGACATACAGTGGTTATTCAAAATAATATTTAATAATTTCTGCTTATTTTAATTAAAATCATGGCAGAATATCATGAGGTTTATTGTTTATAACTTAAATATAATAAAAAGCATAAGAGGTGTAAAGGAAGTTTTATTCACAATAAATTATGCCACATTTTTGAGTGGTGTGTGTGTGTATGTATGTGTGTGTGTGTGTGTGTGTGTGTGTGTGTGTGTGTGTAGTCCGTTTTTGGGTGATCAGATGGCATCTGGTAGGCAAAATAGACATAAGTGTAAAATGTTCAAAATGTAAGCTAATCACACAGAATGGTGATCATTGTAGATTTTTTACTTTATAAGCATTCAAGTCAATTTGACCTGGAAAAAACAGGTTTTATTATTTACTGACATTATAAATGGTCAAAATGGTTTCAAAACAATCTCCTGGCTTTCAAAGAGACATTGCCAAGAGATGGATTCATTTCAATTATACAACACCTTCTAACAGACAAATTTGCTGTGGTCTCCGACATCTGGACATGCTTCAACAAGAACTGTGCTGAGAGTTTCACTCCAGGAAAACACATGACCATAGATGAACAGCTGTTCCCTACCATGGTTTGTTGTCCATTCACACAGTATATCGCAACCAAGCCAGACAAATTTGGGATCAAGTTCTGGATGGCCACGGATTTGGAGACCAAATATGGCTGCAATGCATCTCCTTACTTGGGAAAGTACCACAGTCGCCCAGGTTCCAGCTTGTGCAGTGAAGCACAAGCGATTTTCTACTGCACTGGACATTCCAATGTCCTCCTCTACCCACACAGTGCCGTCTTTTGTCCTCTGGCTCAGACAGGGCTTCCCAGTACCACAGTGCATCTTCTGTGGAGGCATGTTGGGTTCTTGTTCTCAAAATTCACTTTTGGTGTTATAATTCATTGATATAATTTCATTTTCATTGGCCATCATTTTATTCTGTATGTGTAAGAACATGTCAAAAGCCATGGACCATAACTTCACTCAGCTTATGACATTTGTCTACAAACATACGTTGGAGACTGAAGTGTTAGCAAGTTTTCATTTTATTCATGTATTAGCAACTTTTTATTCTTTCCCAAGTAAGGGATGTCTCATAAACACTCCTCTTCATGTCTCATACACAGTCTTACTGTTCCAAACACACTCCTCATGTCTCATACACACTCCTCTGCTAGGCAAAGGCATAGCAAAAGTGTATCAAAAGGCATAATGAAATGCAATGCCCAGTTTGTGTGTGTGTGAGTGTGTGTTTTGGGTGCGTGTGTTAGTGGACATTTTATGTGTGCATTTTTGTGTCTGTACAGGTATGTATGTTCATTGCGCTGAAAAGGGTAAAAGTGTGACCTATTGCCCCACTAAATGTGCCCGGGTCAAATTGACCCGGGAGGACAAGATTAATTTTACTTGCAGGGTTCATAATTTGGAACAATCCTGGTAAATTTCAGGCAAATATGTAGAAGGAAACCCAATTTATAACACATTAAACTTTCCAGATGAGTCAAATAGACCCCAGGTCTGCACAAGGGTTATATAAATATGATATGCACTATGGCAATGACAAACCTTAACACACAATTTTTTTATATAAATTAAACAGACTATTTTGTATAGATAAGCCTTGGAGGTTTCCGTCACAGACAGAGGTTTGGTCTGGCTTGGATCTGAGCTACTCTGAGTGAACAAATGCAAATGAGCCAGGCCTCACACGTCATGGGGCCGTTTGCGCAACAAAAGCAGGACTGAAGAACTGTGAAAATCTCAACAGGGGGGAATCACACCTTGGGACCTGCACCAGAAAATAAAAAATCCAGTATTTCTAGTGTTAAGATGAATCACAAAATTACTGCACTATACACATCTGACATTAACAATAACCTGGCACTATGAACAGAACAGTGTTACATGTATTCTGGTGATGTCACAAGGATGTATCCACTGGCCTCCAATAGTATTGCTGCTTTATCTGTACACTTGCCTCGTGGACTTTACAAATACTTGCTTCATGAAGCAAACATCAATGTTTTGATGAACTAGTAATACTGAAATGAACTGAAATAATCTAGTATAGGAAAAGCAAGGTAATGCAAGGAAAACACTGACAATACCTTGCATTAAAAAAATAGTACAAGGTGTCCTCTGGTGGGCTGGAGGGGAAACTCAGGTATTGCTATAACAATGGGGTTATTTTTCTTCACTAAATCTACACTTCTGTTTAGTGAAAGTGGTTTTAGTTTGATGACAAATTTAAACTTTACCCCAACTTTTAGCCCTGCATGTTTGTGATGTATGTTTGTGATGTGGAACACAAAACACAGAGATACACTAAAACACAAACTTGATATGTACTTTTATTTGATAGGAAACTGGCAGCAGTCATTACGATCCATATCCTTACATATTAAAGGAACAAGTGCTCAGAAATCCCAGGTAGAACATGCTGGACAGAAGATATCTCGATGATCTCTAGAAACCATCAACATTTCATTATGCAGACATGCTGATAACAAAGAACTGCCAATATATATATATATATATATATATATATATATATATATATATATATATATATATATATATATATATATATATAATGAAAACAAAAACACAAAGAATAATGATGATTTTAACATAACTGTTTACATGACTTGGTGTTCTAAACTTCCTGCACAGGTGTAAATGAGCTAAATAAGATATAGTTCTTTATTCTTAGAAAGCAGACAAAAAACAAATATATGTACAAACCAACACACTGTAGTTTAAACATCAGGTTAATAGATTTCACATACATTACCCAGAAACCCCTTTATTAATAAGAACAGTCAGTAATAATAATAATAATAATAATAATAATAATAATAATAATAATAATAATAATAATAATGTGTAGAAGAGAATAAATGAGACATTACTGTAGATCAGCTTATGCTGGAAACAGATGATGGACCACAACTTGTCTTCAGTCTTCATGTTTAATAAAACAAATCTTTAAAAGGAAACAAAAAAAAAAAACAATTTTAAATGCGATATCAAAAAAGTGCAGTAAAACACAAGCATACAAAAACACTGTGACTAACCATCATAGGTAGAGCAGATGAAGTTGAGCTTCCGGCTCTCAGGCAGCTCGATCCACTTCTGCTCTCCTCCAGACTGCACTGCTCCGCTTCTCTTCTCATGACTACAGTCTTCATTCCAGGTCCCATTCTCTGGTGCCCGGCCCTGATAGCAGATTATTGATCCAACAACCCAGAACCAGACACGCTGGACGCAGTCGTGATGCAGGCCGAGCCACACGCGTTCAGTGGAGGCGTTTAGAGTCACTTCCTTCACCCAGAGCTGCATCTCCTCGGTGCGCACTGACACCAGGTCATGATGATGGTTCCTGCAGTATGTCAGAGCTTCCCACCAGGTCAGATTCTCCTTAATCAGGATCACTTTATCTGGATAAAAGAGGCACCATTCAATAAAAGCTAAAGTGAACATTTACAACCCAATTGTTTTTCATCTTTTATTTACCCGAAGATTTAAACAGGAATCTGGATATAATATTCTGAAAATATTGTTAATATAAATATTTTGTCCTGCAAATTTTTTTAAAAAGTTTAATTATCTCTCTCATGTCCATTTGTGATTGTATTTATAAAACAAAGTGTATTGTATACAGTTCATGATAATACAAAACAGCATCAGGAATCTTTAAGAAATTAAAAATTTTATCCCCATCATTTAACTCACTCTCATGGCAGATGAACGGGAGTTTTTCTGTGCAGTTCACATCAGTCCAGTAACTTTGCTCAGACTCAAACACTGCAGCACAGATCAAACTTCCACTGGGTTTGTCAGATCTCCAGTATCTGAATGTGGAGTTACTCTGATCTGACCAATTCCAGGAGTCATTAAACAGACCGATCCAAAACCCTGAAACTTTAAACACACTCCAGCTCTCCTCATTCTAAGTTTGGTTCCTCACACTGACCAGGTCGGTGTATTTCTCTCTGCAGTAGGTCTGAGCATCGTACCAGCTCTTTTTATCACTAATATATACATATTTACTAGTGTTGATGTTCTTTTCTGAAAAAAAAAACAACAACAACCAAACATGCAGTTAACACAATTAATGGCTTATTCATGACTTTATTAGATTTTTTCATCTTATGTCAATATACAAGAACTTTAACAAAAAAGTGAAGTAGAACAAAAATCAAGAAAAATAACTCAGACAATTAGATCCTTCATTTTAGATTTAGATTTTCATTATTGTAACATTATTAAATTTATTTACTTTTTATTAAAATCTCTTACTTTCATATACAAAAGGATTCAACTTTTCACATCGGTGATCATTCCATTGATTTCCATTATAAAACTCCACACAGTACTCAGATCCATTAAAGTCTGGCATTCCACCAGCCCAGTTTGTGTAAGTGGCTCTGTCTCTGTAGAAAGTTTGGTCTTCCAGAGACCACAGCCATCTCCAGGGTCCTGCTCTCTGTAGACCAATCCAAGCTTTCTTTGCATTTTCCTTCATCAGTGTGTGATTCAGCTTCTCCATCTCTCCCATGTTGCTGATGGTTGCCAGTTCAGTGTATTTCTCTCTGCAATAAGTCTGAGCTTCACTCCAGGTTTTGTTCTCATTCACAAAGTGATAGTGATAAGGAATATATGCTCCTGTAACACATACTACTGTGAAAAACATAAGAAAGTGACGCGTTATTGCATGATGCTATGATACGATTTTAAAATGTTCTCTTACTTTCAAAATCAGTTTTATTTTATTTTCATTCACTGGAATAACAGACCAACCCTTCACATTATTATAGTCTCATGGTTTCAAGGTTCTTAAATATGCTAGGTAAAATATGCCAGGTAAAAGTTCCACCATGAAACATTGTACAATTAATAAACAAAAGTAGTTTTTTATTCTCTTTTTTTTCTAAAACATGAGAAAATGTATTATAATATAACATTAGCTAAACAGCTAGAAATAAATTCAAGTTTTTCAACATCAACATGATCATTTAATCAATGAAAACTGGCTAAATGTTTCTTGTGCGATTCTTTATTTTGTCTGTAATCAGATCATCAAATGTCTCTTTACACTTCATAATAAAACACTTGTGTCTCTGTTTATGTTTCATTCATCTTGGAATCACCCTAAGTGATGCTGTTATTAAAACGATTACAGTCTGCTTTTTGTAGATTTATGTGAAATATTCATGAGGTCAGATGCATATTAAGTATTTAAGTTAAATATATGTTAGAAAGCTTCCTTGAGAATAGACCTCATGATTAGGATCTCACAGAACACAACAAGGTTTGTTAAGCTCACAGCTAATGTCATGTTCCTGTTTGGAGTTTTATTTAAATATGACAAATAGTGACCAAGCACAAAAATGTCTTGTAAAAGCAGGACATGGCTTTTAAAATGGCTTCAGATAAATATAGTCTGATGCCCGTGTTTGTGCTAAGACGAAAGTATCGGACTTTCACCACCGGTGCATCAGCAGATTTTTCACCCACTTTTAAGCTGCACAATACTTCAGCATTGAGGGCTTCATTTGTTGATACAAAAATAGCCTCAGATTACAAGGAGAAAAAAAAAAATATCCATTTACATTTACAGCATTTGGCAGACGCCCTTAACCAGAGCGACGTACATAAGTGCTTAAATCTCTAACATTGAATACATTAATGCTGGTTCACTAGGTTACATACTAAAGATACCATGAGTTTAAAACATTTCAAAGTTACAATGAAAAAGTGTCAAAGTTTTTTTTTTTTTTGCAAAAGATAAGGAAAGAAGTGCTAGTTGAAGTGTTTCCTGAATAAGTAGGTCTTCAACCGCCGCTTGAAAATAGCCAGTGACTCAGCTGTCCGGACCTCTAGGGGAAGTTCATTCCACCACCTTGGTGCGAGAACAGAGAAGAGTCTAGTAGTATACTTGCCTCTTACCCTGAGAGATTGTGGACCCAGTCGAGCAGTGCGGTTAGATCGGAGGTTGCGGGGTGCAGTGAGAGGAATGATGAGGGCTTTGAGGTAAGAGGGAGCTGGTCCATTTTTGGCTTTGTAGGCCAGTATCAGTGTTTTGAATCGGATGCGAGGAGCTACCGGAAGCCAGTGGAGGGATCACAGCAACGGGGTGGTATGTGAGAACTTTGGCAGGTTGAAAACAAGCCGGGCAGCTGCATTTTGGATCATTTGCAGAGGACAGATTGCATTCATAGGTAGACCTGCCAGCAGTGCATTGCAGTAATCCAGTCTAGAAATGACATGAGACTGAACAAGTACCTGAGCAGTCTGTGTGGACAAAAATGGCAGAATCCTTCTAAGGTTGTAGAGAAGAAACCGACATGAGCGAATCACATTAGCAACATGAGAGGAAAAGGACAGTTGATTGTCCATGGTTACCCCAAGGTTGCGAGCTGTGGTTGAAGGGGAGATCAGATAGTTGTGCAAGGATATAGCAAGATCTTGACCTGGGGATGAATCACCTGGGATGAACAGCAGTTCAGTTTTGCTAGGATTGAGCTTTAACTGATGAGCAGTCATCCATGATGAAATTTCTGCCAGACATGCTGAGATCCGGTCAGAAGCTGTGGCATCTGAGGGTGAGAAAGAGAAGATAAGTTGTGTATCATCAGCATAGCAGTGGTAAGAGAACCCATGTGATGAAATAACTTCACCAACAGAGTGAGTAGTGGAGAGTCTGCGTGGAGCAGATGTCACTCCCCTCCATGTTACCTGATATGAGCGTCCTTCCAGGTAGGAAGCAAACCATTCCCAAGCTGATCCGCAAATCCCAAGACTCTTGAGGGTGGATAAGAGATTCTTGTGGTTGACCATATCAAATGCTGTTGAAAGGTCAAGGAGGATAAGAATGGATGACGGTTTGGCTGATCTAGCAGCATGTAGCTTCTCAGAGACATCCAAAAGGGCTGTCTCTGTAGAGTGAGCTGCTTTAAAGCCAGACTGGTTGGGGTCTTGGAGGTTGTTCTGTGAGAGATAGACAGACAGTTGATTATAGACAATGCGTTCAAGAATTTTTGAAATAAATGAGAGAAGTGATACCGGTCTGTAGTTACTGATGTCTGATGGATCCAGAGCAGGTTTCTTTAGTATGGGAATAACCCTTGCTCTCTTGAAAGTAGTTGGTACCTGACCAGATGCTATGGATCTATTGACGATAGTGGAAATGAAGGGCAAAAGGTCTTGCAAGATGGTCTGGAGCATAGTGGTAGGGAGTGGATCCAATTGGCAGGTGGTAGGATTGAAGGACTGTATGAATTGTAAAATCTCTTCTGCTGCCACAGTTGAGAAATGTGACAATGAAGGTGTAGGGGAATGCATACTCTGAGATGTAAGTGCAGTCGGGGCTTAAGTGAAGGTCCGGCAGATTTCCTCAATCTTCTCCTGGTAGCAAGAAGCAAAGTCTTCTGCAGTCAGGGCGGATGAAGAAGGTGGAGCCGGGGGGTTGAGCAGAGAAGAGATGATGTTGTGGAATTTCCTCAGAAGTCACATCTGAGGAGAACTTGACAAGAAGTGTTTGGTAAAAATCAAGATCTGCATCAAGTTTTCTTCCACTTTCTCTCTGATGCTCTTAGCTCTCTATGATTGTTGCACAGCACATCTGAAAGCCAAGGAGCTGAATAATAAGTTTTCTTGGGTTTAGTGAACATAGGCCAGAGGAAGTCCATAGTTGAGGAAAGAGATGAGAGGAAAGTATCTGTGGCTGAGTCCAAGGGTAGTGAGGGAAAAGACTCAGGATCAGGAAGGGAAGAAAGAGTGCCAGAAGCTACAGATGAAGGGGAGACAGAGTGAAGGTTGCGGTGGGTAAGAGCGAGGGGGTAGCAGTCACGTCTGTAGCTGGAGAAGGACGGGTGAAAGCCAGGTCCAGGACATTGCCTCCTTTGTGTGTGGGGATGTAGCTGTTGAGTGTGAGGGTGAATGAGTCGAGAAGAGACAGGAGGGAAGAAGAATGTAGCTTGTCAGAGGGGAGGTTGAAGTCACAAAGCACCGTCGGGGGGGAGCTATCGGAAGGGAAAGCACTAAGCAGTGAGTCCATTTCTTCCAGGAAGTCTCCTAGGGGACCAGGAGGGCGGTAGACAACAATGATAACAAGGTTGATTGGAGAGGTAACTGAAATGACATGGAATTCAAAAGAAGAGATGGTTAAATGAGAGAAGAGGAGAGGTGTAAAGCACCATTTCTTTGACAACAATAAACCTGTACCACCACCCCTGCTTGTTTCTCATGGTGAGTGAGAGAAAGCATAGGCAGAGGATAAAGCAGCTGGTGTAGCAGTGTTCTGTGGGGATATCCAGGTCTCTGTTAGCGCAAGGAAATCAAAGAAGTAATGGGAAGCAGAGATGAAATCAGCTTTCTTTACTGCAGACTGACAATTCCAGAGCCCACCTACCACCACTGTTTGAGACTTACACAACAGAGGAGGGTAGATGAGGTTACTGGGATTGTTACCTCTGCTCTGTGGATGAGAGTGTCTGCTAGAGTAGGCCTTGAGTACAGAGATGGGGTTAAGGCACATATTTGTAGTCAAACAAGAGTGAGAATTAAGGCATGGTAGAATATATCAAAACAGTACTAGACACTAATGTTAGAGAGAGAGAGAGATACTGACAAACCGCCTAAATAGGTAAGCCCTGCCCCCAATTCACACCTTAAGGGAGACTGAAACGACTCCTGATTAATCAGCTGAGAGAACAACAAAGACCAACACTATAAAATCAACAATGGAATAGAATATAACCCAATTCAAATCACACTACACTAGAACAAATCGAGTTAAGCAGATAGTATACAAAAGACATGAACCTACTTTATCAGAAGACAATATAATCAAATGTAGAGAGTTAAAGCACACTGAAGAGTAGGCTGGTTCACCTTCAATTTAAATAGGTAAGCCCTGCCTTTATCCAAACTTGTTTCAAACTGAAACTAAAGAGTAAATACAAGAATTGAAATCAAAATAAAGTCATTCATAGCCCCACATTCAGAGAGTCTGTCTTTTTCACTTAAATAACACACACACAAACACACACACACACACACACAGAGTGTACATTGTGTACACACTGACCTGAGAAGAGTCACTGAAACGAGGCAAACCATATCTGTAAAGAAATTGTCCAAAAAAACATTTAGCTTATGATTTAACAATCTGACTCTTTCTATGTTCTGTTATCATTTATATTACTGTTGTAAAGTTATTAATTCACCAGCTTCTCTCTCTCTCTCTCTCTCTCTCTCTCTCTCTCTCTCTCTCTCTCTCTCTCTTTGTAATGAATAAATAGATATCCGTACCTCATGTATGTCATGTACTCCACACAGGGTGTGTGTTACAAGTGTTCTTCTGTTCTTCACCTCACTTTGTGCACCTGAACCTAACAGACCTCATATTATACAGTATTACTATCCTATTTCAACCCCACCCATCACTTTACATATTCCCTTAGATACAGATGTTATCTCAGTATCTGTTCATCAGAGTTTTGCTGTTGTAGTGATGCTGTTGTTATATGGATTTATTTGGAGTATATTTGAATATATACATGTGAGATGTTACATATTTACAGAATAAATGCTGCAGGGTTTTTCCATGACTTTGGATAAACAAAAGACAGTTGAACAGAAAGAGTTGAATTTAAAGAATGGAGAATGTGAACTTAGTTCTAATTCTTATTATATTGGCTTGAACAATCCAAAAGTTTATTCGCGAGAGAGCCCAGATGCGCCAAGCTGAATTGAACTTGAAACTGGAAATACGAAAGCTGGATATCGAGGCTGAGAAGGAGGTGAAGCTGAAGCATTTGATTTAGATGCATTAAAAAATGCTATTGGTTCAACTGTACGACCTCGCTCAAGCCCATTTTCCTTCACCGCAAGGTGGTTTGTCGCCCGACAATTTTGATGTAAGTAAACACATTGCACTTGTTCCTCAATAAAGAGAAACTGAAGTAGATACTCACTTCAGTGCATTTGAATGCATCACCATTTCTCTACATTGGCCTAGGAAGGTCTGGTAATTGCTTTTGCAATGTAGGTTATTTGGCAAAGCGCAAGAAGTTTGTTTTACATTATCAACTGAAGAGAGTCTGAAATATGAATCTGTAAAATCTGTTATCTTGTGAGCATGTGAGTTGGTCCCAGAGGCTTATAGGCAACGTTTTAGGAAACACAAAAAGAGCCTTACACAAACATTTGTGTAATTTACAAGGGAGAAGTGAGTGTTGTTCGATAAATGGTGTTCTGCTAGTAAGGCAAATGATTTTGACTCTTTAAGAGGGTTGATGTTGCTGGAAGAATTTAAGGGATGTTTAGCTGAACGTGTAATAGTGTATCTTAACGAGCAGAAAGTTAATACTTTATCACACGCAGCCGCACTCGCAGAGTGTATTTTAACTCACAAGAATGTATTTTCTTCTACACGTCCAGAAAAGTTACAGACTGACAGTTCAAAATCTCAAACGTCATGTCAAAAATTTAGCTCTGGTTTGTTAGTGTTAAAGTCTGCGGTCGATGTACAGTCTGCAGAGAAAATTGACGAGAGTTACCGGCCTTTTGTGTCGAAGGACTGAAAAAAGTGAGGACCAGGCAGAAATACAAATACTCAGAGACACTAGTGCTTTGTTATCTTTTATTGTGGCAGATAATTTACAATTGTCTGATGATACCTTTCGTGGCTCTAGTATGATTGTACAGGGCATTGAGATGAGTTAAATGAAGGTTCCGCTCCATCGGCTGCACTTACAGAGTTAATTGTGTACTGATTTTGTAAGAGTTGCTGTGTGTCCTTCACTTAATGTGAAAGGTGTGGATTTTATTCTCAGTATTTACCTAGCAGGTGGAAAGATCATGCCTGTTATTGAAGTTGTTGATAAACCAGATGCTCTGTGTGACTCCGAAATACTGTCTGAGAATTAAGCATCGTGTTAGTTCATGCAGGCCACGCAGTAAGCTGCATCAGCTGCTAATCAGCTGTCCACAAGGGGTACCAATCCAGCACGACCTCCGTAATTTCCCTCCGTTTAAATCCATGCCTTCGAGCGCACCTACGAATCGCCGCTGCTGCGATCCATCCACCCTCCTCTGTCACCGACTCCTCCAGTCAGAACCTGTCGCCAGCCCCTATTAAATTCTTCACGTAAAAAATTTGCACCTCGTGCAATTTCGGTTCTGATTCTGAGGTGTAATGGGGGGTCTATTCATTCCCCAGCACTGCCTCCCCGCCCCGTCCATGCATGTGCACGTATAGGCGTGTGGGAAAAATCTCCCAGAACAGAACCATCCCGGCAACACTAACTGTATGCTCGCAAACCTTCATTTACGAAGTGGTCCTGACTGAACTTACCCCGATGTTTTTCCAGCCTGCGCCGTTAGGCGTGCCCAATCGCGCAGAATCGGTGATGTAGTGGATATATCTAGTTCATTTATGTGTCCACTCTTGTCAGGTGGTGCATCATTGGATATGAATCTTGAACCAAATAATCATTCAAAGACCGAAGACCTAGGTGAGATAATGTCAGATGCAGAAATACTTAAATTGCCAGAGTCACATGAGAAAATTTTCACTGGGCAGAAAGAGGATAAAACTCTTGTGACTTGTTTTAATTCTGCTATTTTCCTTGATGTGGCTAAGGATAAGAAATGTGCTTACTGATGCGAAAGTGGTCTTCTAATTCTGAAGAGATTTTAGACTGGAATGTTGTGTATCAAATGGTGGTTCCATTTTCCTATCATCAACATGTCTTGGCTGCTCATTTAGGAGTTACCAAGACACATGATCGGATTGAGATACTTTTTTTTTGGCCTGGGCTAAAGAAAAATGTTGTTCACTATTGCCATACTATTGGTTTATTGGAAAGCCAAATCAGAGAATTTCACCCGCTCCTTTTTCTCCTATACCAGCGATGGGAGAACCGTTCAAACATGTGTTGATAGACTGTGTTGGTCCATTACCAAAAACGAAGTCCGGAAAACAGTTTTTATTAACTGTTATGGTTATGGCCACCCGATTTCCCTGAGGCGATTCCGCTAAGAAAAATTACTGCACCTGTTGTTACTAAATTCACCAGTTCAGACTTACAAAAATAATACAGACTGCTTGCATCATTTGTATTCAATATATTTACATGTTTAAATTAGCTGAATATGATATAGTTCTTTATTCATAGAAAGCAAACGAATAGCAATTATACTGTATGTACAAACCAACACACTGTAGTTTAAACATCAGGTTAATAGATTTCACCTACATTACCCAGAAACCCCTTTATTAATAAGAACAGTCAATAATAATAATAATAATAATAATAATAATAATAATAATAATAATAATAATAATAAGTAATGTGTAGAAGAGTATAGATGAGACAATACTGTAGATCAGCTGATGCTGGACACAGATGATGGACCACAACTTGTCTTCAGTCTTCATGTTTAATAAAACAAATCTTTAAACGAAAACCAAAAAAAAAAACAATTTTAAATGCAATATCAAAAAAGTGCAGTAAAACACAAGCATACAAAAACACTGTGACTAACCATCATAGGTAGAGCAGATGAAGTTGAGCTTCTGGCTCTCAGGCAGCTCGATCCACTTGTGCTCTCCTCCAGACTGCACTGCTCCGCTTCTCTTCTCATGACTACAGTCTTCATTCCAGGTCCCATTCCCTGGTGCCCAGCCCTGATAGCAGATTATTGATCCAACAACCCAGAACCAGACACGCTGGGCGCAGTCGTGACGCAGGCCGAGCCACACGTGTTCAGTGGAGGCAGTTTGAGTCACTTCCTTCACCCAGAGCTGCATCTCCTCGGTGCGCACTGACACCAGGTCATGATGATGGTTCCTGCAGTATGCCAGAGCTTCCCACCAGGTCAGATTCTCCTCAATCACTTTATCTGGATAAAAGAGGCAGCATTCAATAAAAGCTAAAGTGAACATTTACAACCCAATAGTTTTTCATCTTTTCTTTAGCCGAAGATTTAAACAGGAATCTGGATATAATATCCTGAAAATATTGTTAATATGAATATTTTTTCTCCAAATTTTATAAAAAAAAAGTTTAATTATCTCTCTCATATCCATTTGTGATTGTATTTATAAAACAATGTGTATTGTATACAGTTCATGATAATACAAAACAGCATCAGGAATCTTTAATTAAATAAAAAATTTGAAACCACATCATTTGACTCACTCTCACGGCAGATGAACGGGAGTTTTTCTGTGCAGTTCACATCAGTCCAGTAACGTTGCTCAGACTCAGACAATGCAGCACAGATCAAACTTCCACTGGGTTTGTCAGATCTCCAGTATCTGAATGTGGAGTTACTCTGATCTGACCAATACCAGGAGTCATTGAACAGACCGATCCAAACAACTGGACTGTGTGAAACATTAATCACACTCCAAATCTCATCATTCTCAGTTTGGTTCCTCACACTGACCAGGTCGGTGTATTTCTCTCTGCAGTAGGTCTGAGCATCATACCAGCTCATATTATTATTAATAAATACATATTTATTAGTGCTTGTGTTGTTTTCTGAAGATAAATAAATAAATAAATAAATAAATATATAATGATTACACAAATAATAGCTCATTCAAGACTTCATTAGTTTTTTGCATCTTATGTCAGTAAAAGAACTTTAACAAAAAGTGACTAAGAACAAAAATCAATAACTGTATTACTGTAACATTATTAAATATATTTACTTTTTATTAACATCTCTTACCTTCATAACATACAAAAGGAAGCAACATTTTACATGGGTAATCATGCCATAATGTATCGTATTTATTACATGTCACACAGTTTTCAACTCCCCCACCATTTGGCTGTCCACTGTCCCAGTGTGTGTAAGTGACTCTGTCTCTGTAGAAAGTTTGGTCTTCCAGAGACCAGAGCCATCTCCCAGGTCCCACTATCTGTAGACCAATCCAAGCTTTCTTTGCATTTTCCTTCATTAGTGTCTGATTCAGCTTCTTCATCTCTCCCATGTTGCTGATGGTTGCCAGATCAGTGTAATTCTGTCTGCAGTAAGTCTGAGCTTCAGTCCAGGTTTTATTCTCATTCACAAAGTGATAGTGATGAGGAATATATGCTCCTATACCACATACTACTGTGAAAAACATAAGAAAGAGACGTGTTATTGCATGGTGCTATGATATGATTTTAAAATGTTATCTCTTAATTAAAAAAATCTTTTTATTATTATTATTATTATTATTATTATTGTTGTTGTTGTTGTTGTTGTTGTTGTTGTTGTTTATTTATTTATTTGCACCTGGTCTTCAACAGAAACTAAAGCATGACTACATTTATTATAATATAACATTAGCTAAGCAGCTACAAATGAATTCAAGTTGTTCAACATCAACATGATCTTTTAATCCATGAAAACTGGCTAAATGTTTCTTGTGCGATTCTTTATTTTGTCTGTAATCAGATCATCAAATGTCTCTTAACACTTCATAATAAAACACTTGTGTTGCTGTTCATGTTTCATTCAGCTTGGAATCACCCTAAGTGATGCTGTTATTAAAACGATTACAGTCTGCTTTTTGTAGATTTATGTGAAATATTCATGAGGTCAGGTGCATATTAAGTATATTAAGTTAAATATATGTTAGAAAGCTTCCTTGAGAATAGACCTCAAGATTAGGATCTCACAGAACACAACAAGGTTTGTTAAGCTCACAGCTAATGTCACGTTCCTGTTTGGAGTTTTATTTAAATATGACAAATAGTGACCATGCACAAAACTGTGTTGTAAAAGCAGGACATGGCTTTTAAAATGACTTCAGATGAATATAGTCTGATGTCTGTGTTTGTGCTAAGACGGAAGTATCGGACTTTCACCACCGGTGCATCAGCAGATTTTTCACCTACTTTTAAGCTGCACAATACTGCAGCATTGAAGGCTTCATTTGTTGATACAAAAATAGCATCAGAATACAAAGAGAAAAAAATAATGTTCAAACTTATAATATTTTATAATAATATAAAATAAAAATTCAAACTTGTTTCAAACTGAAACTAAAGAGTAAATACAAGAATTGGCATCAAAATAAAGTCACTTATAGCTTCACATTCACAGAGTCTGTCTTTTTCTTTTAAATAACAAACACACACACACACACACACACACACACACACACACACACACACACACACACACACACACACACACACACACAGTGTACATTGTGTACACACTGACCTGAGAAGAGCAGAGTCACTGAAACGAGGTGAACCATATCTGTAAAGAAATTGTCAAAAAAAACCTTTCCAACATTACAGCTTATGAATTAACAATCTGACTCTTTCTATGTTCTGTTATCAGTTATATTACTGTAGTAAAGTTATTAATCCACCAGCTTCTCTCTCTCTCTCTCTCTCTCTCTCTCTCTCTCTCTCTCTCTCTCTCTCTCTCTCTCTCTCTCTCTTTCTCTCTCTCTCTCTCTCACATAAATAAAACAAATAAATACATCAATAAATAGATATCTTTACCTCATTTATGTCATGTACTCCACACAGAGTGTGTGTTACGCGTGTTCTTCTGTTCTTCACCTCACTTTGTGCACCTAAACCTAACAAACCTCTTATTATACAGTATCACTGTCCTCTTTCCATCCCACCCATCACTTTACATATTCCCTTAGGTACAGATGTTATCTCAGTATCTGCTGTTCATCAGAGTTTTGCTGTTGCAGTGACGCTGTTGTTATGTGTTTTTATTTGGAACATATTTGAATGACAGATATATCTGTGTTCATAGTTACAGAATAAAGCCTGCAGGGTTTTTTTTAGGAATTTGGATAAACAAAAGACAGGTGAACAGAAAGAGTTGAATGTAAAGGATGGAGAATGTGAACTTAGTTCTGATTCTTATTATATTGTCTTGAACAACCCACAATTCTGGTTTGCTTCATTACCTTATTTTTTTAGAAAATTAAATTCTAAATGCTAATCATTCTTTAGCTTTTAACCTACATGCACCAAACACAGGTAAGTTTTTCATCATGGTCTGACTTAAGGTACTTTTACTTTGGTAAACGATACGAATTCTTATTTTCTTGGTACAGAAGCTCAAAAAAGCCTAAATTCATCTAGAATTCCATTCAAAATTCTGAAGTTTTATATCTCATTATGATTTAAGATTTTATGATTATGATTTTCTCCGAAAACAGGCAACTTCTTTAGTCTATTTTAATTAAGATGTATTTTTGAACCGATCAGGCGACTGAATATCCCCAAAATTCCCATAGACTTACATTGATGTCTTAGAATCCCACTTAGCTGTCACACATGCCTATCTATCTATCTATCTATCTATCTATCTATCTATCTATCTATCTATCTATCTATCTATCTATCTATCTATCTATCTATCTATCTATCTATCTATCTATCTATCTGTCATGAATGCGGGATAAAAACGGACCCAAAGGCAACTGCACAAGGCAACATGGCACAGTTAAATACACAGGGTAATCACAATAGGAAACAGGTGTGTGGACAGGGAGGAGCAGACAAAGGCGGGGCAGACACGTGACGAGGAACGTAAACAGATGCACGTGGCCAAAGTCTGGGCTGAGTCCTGAAAGTACACCCCCCCCCCCCCCCCCCGAGGCACGGCTCCTGAAGCACCTAATCCTGACAATGTCCGGGGGGGGGGGGGGGACACGGCGAGATAGATGGGGGAGCAAGGACCATGGCGAGGCAGGTAGGGGGTTCAAGGACCACGGCGAGGCAGGTGGGGGGAGCAAGGACCACGGCGAGGCAAGTGGGGGGAGCAAGGACCACGGCGGGGCAGGTGGGGGGAGCAAGGACCACGACGAGGCAGGTAAGTTGAGCAAGGACCACAGCGGCACAGCCAAAAACAGCCGAGCGACGTCCACAGCCGAGCTGACGGGCCGAGTGACATCCAAAGCCGAGCTGATGGGCCGAGCGACGTCCACAGCCGAGCTGACAGGCCGAGTGACGTCCACAGCCGAGCTGACGGGCCGAGCTGACGGGCCGAGCTGACGGGCCGAGCTGACGGGCCGAGCTGACGTCCACAGCCGAGCGACGTCCACAGCCGAGCTGACGGGTCGAGTGACGTCCACAGCCGAGCTGACGGGGCCGAGCTGATGGGCCGAGCTATGTCCACAGCCGAGCTGACGGGCCGAGCGCTACCCCCGACGGCCAGTCCCACCTCTCAGGAACCAGGAACAGGGAGGGACAGCAGGGAAGAAAAAAAATTCTCCACAAAACCAAAAATCCATAGGGGCGAAATATGGGCCTGCAACACCCCCCACGGACAAGAAGTGGGGCGACGTCCTCCACGGAAACCAAATGTGAGGCGACGCCCCCCACCGGAAAAATGCGGGGCGATGTCACAGGACACCGAAAAAACAAAACAAAACTCTTGCTGGTGACATGGCCCGTAACCAGGAAGTGAGGCGGCGCCCCCCACGGAGAAACCGGATGCGGAGCGGAGTCCCTCACCGAAAAAATGCAGACCGATGTCACCAAACCCGCGACGTCCAGGGAGAAAAGTCACATAAAAAAAAAATGCTCCCAATCGGCCGGTCCAGGTTACCGCTATCCTGCTGGGTCCTAGTTCGGCAGAATCTTCTGTCAAGAATGCGGGATAAAAACGGACCCAAACGCAGGATACCAAAACAAACAGGGTTTAATAACAAAGGACACACTAAACACCACACGGACTAAAGACAGAACAGGACAACAGTAGATTTCACACTGCACAAGGCAACGTGGCACAGTTAAATACAAAGGGTAATCACAATAGGAAACAGGTATGTAGACAGGGAGGAGCAGACGAAGGCGGGGCAGACACGTGACGAGGAACGTAAACAGATGCACGTGGCCAAAGTCCGGGCTGAGTCCTGACTCTATCTATCTATCTATCTATCTATCTATCTATCTATCTATCTATCTATCTATCTATCTATCTATCTATCTATCTATCTATCTACAGTATCTATTGCTGTATCAATGGGGTTATTCTTCTTCACTAAATCTACACTTCTGTTTAGTGAAAGTGGTTTTAGTTTCATGAGAAATTTAAACCTTACCCTAACTTTTAGCCCTGCATGTTTGTGATGTATGTTTGTGATGTGGAACACAAAACACAGAGAGACTTCCTGCATGTAAACGAGCTGAATATGATATAGTTCTTTATTCTTAGAAAGCAGAAAAAAAAAACAATTATATGTGCAAACCAACACACTGTAGTTTAAAAATCAGGTTAATAGATTTCATCTACATTACCCAGAAACCCCTTTATTAATAAGAAAAGTTACTACTACTACTACTACTACTACTACTACTACTACTACTAATAATAATAATATTAATAATAATAATAATAAATATAGCTGCAAGCAGCCATTCCGGGGTCAAGACGATCACAGGCACTAAGAACATGTCGCTGATGAACCATACCAAGTTTTGTAGCGATATGGCATTGTTTTCAAAATTTCATTGCCACTAGGTGGCGCTGTCACGAAACGTTGCATGCACCCTCAGGTCATGACTATTATGACATTTACCAAGTTTCATGTAGACATGCATAAGTTTTGTGAACATACAGCACGTCTGTTTTTGCGTGCTCGCCACCATGTATGTTGCCACGGTTTGGTATCGCTTGACTCAGCATGCCTCAAGGAGTCTAACGACACCTCCTTAATGATTTTAGACTAAGTTTTGCAGTAGTTATAAGCGAAAATAGCTGTTTTTAAAATCTTCTGACCATTAGGTCATGACTATAATAACATATACAAAGTTTCGTGTCAACACGCATAAATTTTGCGAAGATACAGCCTCACGTTTGTTTTGGCGTGCTCGCCACCACACATAGTGGCCGTCTGAAAACAGTTTGGTATCGTTTGACTCAGCATGCCTCAAGTAGTCTAACAACACTCCCTTCATGATTGTAGACTCAAGTTTGCAGTAGTTATAAGTGAAAATAGCTATTTTTCAAATCTCGTGGCCACTAGGTGGCGCTGTCACCAAACGTTGCATGCACCCTCATGTCATGACTGTAATGTAAGTTTCGAGTCGACACGCATAAGTTTTGCGAAGATACGTCCTCACGTCCATTGTGGCGTGCTCGCCACCATGTATGTTGCCAACGGTATACGAGAAGGCATTGGTCTATCAAAAAGCTTTTGATAAATTTTTGTCTCGGGTGTCTCTAGATGCTAGATACCAAAGAACATGCAAATCGGACAGACGGTCTAGGAGGAGTTTGAAAAATTAGGTTTTACAGAAAATTCAAAATCACGGAAAGGTATTCATGAAGGAAATGATCTCATATGGTGCATTCGAATCGGCATGAGCAAAGGATCCAAAATATGCAAGAACTGTGTCTCTAGGCCTTACCAGTCAGCATTTATGAACATGAACATAATTGGATTTTGGACAGTTTGGGGCGCTAAAGGGTTTGAGCTAGACACACCAAAGTTGCTAGAGTAACGTCTAAGACTGGCCTCTACATGTGTGCCAAATTACATAACTTTCCTACATACGGTTCTATGGGCTGCCATTGACTTCAATGGAAGAAGAGGAATAATAATAATAATAATAATAATAATAATAATAATAATAATAATAAATATAGCTGCAAGCAGCCATTCCGGGGTCAAGCCGATCAGATGTGCTCAGAACATGTCGCTGATGAACCATACCAAGTTTCGTAGCGATATGGCATTGTTTTTAAAATCTCATGGCCACTAGGTGGCGCTGTCACGAAACGTTGCATGCACCCTTAGGTCATGACTATAATGACATTTACCAAGTTTCATGTCGACAAGCATGAGTTCGCAAGTTTTGCGAACATACAGCCTCATGTCTGTTTTGGCGTGCTCGCCACCATGTATATTGCCACGGTTTAGTATCGTTTGACTCAAGGAGTCTAACAACACCTCCTTCATAATTTTAGACTAAAGTTTGCAGTAGTTATAAGCGAAAATAGCTGTTTTTAAAATCTTGTGACCACTAGGTGGCGCTGTCACGAAACGTTGCATGCACCCTCAGGTCATGACTTTACTGACCTATACCAAGTTTCGTGTTGACACGCATAAGTTTTGTGAAGATACGGCCTCACATCTGTTTTGGCGTGCTCGCCACCATGTATGTTGCCACGGTATACGAGCAGGCATTGGTGTATCAAAAAGCTTTTGATAACTTTTTGTCACGGGTGTCTCCAGATGCTAGATACTAAAGGACATGCAAATCGGACAAATGGTCTAGGAAGAGTTTGAAAAAGTAGTTTTTATGGAAAATTCAAAATAGCGGAGGGGTATTCATGACAGAAAGGACGTCATATGGTGCATTCGAATCGGCATGAGGAAAGTGTCCAAAATATGCAAAAGTTTTGTCTCTAGGCTTTACGAGTCAGCAGTTATGAATATGAACATAATTGGTATTTGGACTGTTGGTGGTGCTAGAGGGTTTGAGCTAGACACACCAAAGTTGCTATAGTAACTTCTAAGACTGGCCTCTACATGTGTGCCAAATTACATAACTTTCCTATGTACAGTTCTATGGGCTGCCATTGACTTCAAAGGAAGAAGAGGAAGAATAATAAATATACCTGCAAGCAGCCATTCCGGGGTCAAGCCGATCACATGCACTCAGAACATGTCGCTGATGAACCATACCAAGTTTCGTAGCATTATTACATTGTTTTTAAAATATCGTCGCCACTAGGTGGCGCTGTCACAAAACGTTGCATGCACCCTCAGGTCATGACTATAATGACATATACCAAGTTTCATTTTGACACGCATAAGTTTTGCGAACATACAGCCTCACGTCTGTTTTGGCGTGCTCGCCGCCATGTATGTTGCGACGGTTTGGTATCGTTTAACTCAGCATGCCTTAGGGAGTCTAACGACACCTCCTTCATGATTTTAGACTAAAGTTTGCAGTAGTTATAAGCGAAAATAGCTGTTTTTAAAATCTTGTGACAACTGGGTGGCGCTGTCACGAAACGTTGCATGCACCCTCAGGTCATGACTATAATGACATACACCAGTTTCGTGCCAACACGCATAAGTTTTGCGAAGATACAGCCTCACGTCTGTTTTGGCGTGCTTGCCACCACACAAAATGGCCGTCCGAAAACCGTTTGGTATCGTTTGAGTCGGCATGCCTCAAGGAGTCTAACAACACTCCCTTCATGATTTTAGACTCACGTTTGCAGTAGTTATAAGCAAAAATAGCTGTTTTTAAAATCTCGTGGCCACTAGGTGGCGCTGTCACGAAACGTTGCATACACCCTCAGGTCATGACTATAATGACATATACCAAGTTTTGTGTCGACACGAATAAGTTTTGCGAAGATACAGCCTCACGTCTATTTTGGCGTGCTCGCCACCATGTATGTTGCCACGGTATACGAGAAGGCATTGGTCTATCAAAAAGCTTTTGATAACTTTTTGTCTAGGGTGTCTCTAGATGCTAGCTACCAAAGGACATGCAAATCGGACAAACGGTCTAAGAGGAGTTCGACAAAGTAGGTATCACGGAAAATTCAAAATGGCAGAAAGGTATTCATGACAGAAATGTTGTCATGTGGTACATTCGATTCGGCATGAGCAAAGGATCCAAAATATGCAAGAACTGTGTCTCTAGGCCTTACGAGTCAGCAGTTATGAACATGAACATAATTGGATGTTTGGACTGTTGGTGGCACTAAAGGGTTTGAGCTAGACACACCAAAGTTGCTATAGTAACTTTTAAGACTGGCCTATACATGTGTTCCAAATTACATAACTTTCCCACATACGGTTCTATGGGCTGCCATTGACTTCAATGGAAGAAAAGGAATAATAATAATAATAATAATAATAATAATAATAATAATAATAAGAAGAAGAAGAAGAAGAAGAAGAAGAAGAAGAAGAAAACCGACAATAACAATAGGTGTCTATGCCCCTTCGGGGCTTGACCCCTAAATATAGCTGCAAGCAGCCATTCCGGGGTCAAGCCGATCATATGCGCTCAGAACATGTCACTGATGAACCATACCAAGTTTCGTAGCGATATGGCATTGTTTTTTTAAATCTCGTCACCACTAGGTGGCGCTGTCACAAAACGTTGCATGCACACTCTGGTCATGACTATAATGACGTATACCAAGTTTCGTGTCGATACGCATAAGTTTTGCGAACATACAGCCTCACGTCTCTTTTGTCGTGCTCGCCACCACACAAAATGGCCGTCCAAAAACCGTTTGGTATCGTTTGACTCAGCATGCCTCAAGGAGTCTAACAACACTCCCTTCATGATTTTAGACTCACGTTTGCAGTAGTTATAAGCAAAAATAGCTGGTTTTAAAATCTCGTGGCCACTAGGTGGCGCTGTCACGAAACGTTGCATACACCCTCAGGTCATGACTATAATGACATATACCAAGTTTTGTGTCGACACGAATAAGTTTTGCGAAGATACAGCCTCACGTCTATTTTGGCGTGCTCGCCACCATGTATGTTGCCACGGTATACGAGAAGGCATTGGTCTATCAAAAAGCTTTTGATAACTTTTTGTCTAGGGTGTCTCTAGATGCTAGCTACCAAAGGACATGCAAATCGGACAAACAGTCTAAGAGGAGATCGACAAAGTAGGTATCACGGAAAATTCAAAATGGCAGAAAGGTATTCATGACAGAAATGTTGTCATGTGGTACATTCGAATCGGCATGAGCAAAGGATCCAAAATATGCAAGAACTGTGTCTCTAGGCCTTACGAGTCAGCAGTTATGAACATGAACATAATTGGATGTTTGGACTGTTGGTGGCACTAAAGGGTTTGAGCTAGACACACCAAAGTTGCTATAGTAACTTTTAAGACTGGCCTATACATGTGTTCCAAATTACATAACTTTCCCACATACGGTTCTATGGGCTGCCTTTGACTTCAATGGAAGAAAAGGAATAATAATAATAATAATAATAATAATAATAAGAAGAAGAAGAAGAAGAAGAAGAAGAAGAAGAAGAAAACCGACAATAACAATAGGTGTCTATGCCCCTTCGGGTCTTGACCCCTAAATATAGCTGCAAGCAGCCATTCCGGGGTCAAGCCGATCATATGCGCTAAGAACATGTCACTGATGAACCATACCAAGTTTCGTAGCGATATGGCATTGTTTTTTTAAATCTCGTCACCACTAGGTGGCGCTGTCGCAAAACGTTGCATGCACACTCTGGTCATGACTATAATGACGTATACCAAGTTTCGTGTCGATACGCATAAGTTTTGCGAACATACAGCCTCACGTCTCTTTTGTCGTGCTCGCCACCACACAAAATGGCCGTCCAAAAACCGTTTGGTATCGTTTGACTCAGCATGCCTCAAGGAGTCTAACAACACTCCATTCATGATTTTAGACTAAATGTTGCATTAGTTATAAGCGAAAATAGCTGTTTTTAAAATCTTGTGACCACTAGGTGGTGCTGTCACGAAATGTTGCATGCACCCTCAGGTCATGACTATAATGACATATACCAAGTTTCGTGTCGACACGCATAAGTTTTGCAAAGATACAGCCTCACGTCCATTTTGGGGTGCTCGCCACCATGTATGTTGCCACGGTATACGAGAAGGCATTGGTCTATCAAAAAGCTTTTGATAAATTTTTGTCTCGGGTGTCTCTAGATGCTAGATACCAAAGGACATGCAAATCGGACAAACGGTCTAAGAGGAGTTCGACAAAGTAGGTATTATGGAAAATTCAAAATGGCGGAAAGGTATTCAAGACAGAAATGATGTCATATGGTGCATTCGAATCGGCATAAGCAAAGGATCCAAAATATGCAAGAATTCTGTCTCTAGGCCTTACGAGTCAGCAGTTATGAACATGAACATATTTGGATGTTTGGACTGTTGGTGGCGCTAAAGGTTTTGAGCTAGACACACCAAGGTTGCTAGAGTAAATTCTAAGACTGACCTCTACATGTGTGCCAAATTACATAACTTTCCTACATACGGTTCTATGGGCTGCCATTGACTTCAATGGAAGAAGAGGAATAATAATAATAATAATAATAATAATAATAATAATAATAATAATAAGAAGAAGAAGAAGAAGAAGAAGAAGAAGAAGAAGAAGAAAACCGACAATAACAATAGGTGTCTACGCCCCTTCGGGGCTTGACCCCTAATAATAATAATAATAATAATAATAATAATAATAAATATAGCTGCAAGCAGCCATTCCGGGGTCAAGCCGATCACATGCACTCAGGACATGTCGCTGATGAACCAAACCAAGTTTCGTAGCGATATGGCATTGTTTTTAAAATCTCGTTGCCACTAGGTGGCGCTGTCACAAAACGTTGCATGCACACTCTGGTCATGACTATAATGACGTATACCAAGTTTCGTGTCGATACGCATAAGTTTTGCGAACATACAGCCTCACGTCTCTTTTGTCGTGCTCGCCACCACACAAAATGGCCGTCCAAAAACCGTTTGGTATCGTTTGACTCAGCATGCCTCAAGGAGACTAAAAACACTCCCTTCATGATTTTAGACTCAAGTTTGCAGTAGTATAAGTGAAAATAGCTGTTTTTAAAATCTCGTGGCTAATAGGTGCTGCTGTCACGAAACGTTGCATGCACACTCTGGTCATGACTATAATGACATATACCAAGTTTCGTGCTGACACGCATAAGTTTTGCGAAGATACAGCCTCACGTCTATTTTGGCGTGCTCGCCATCATGTATGTTGACACCGTATACGAGAAGGCATTGGTCTACCAAAAAGCTTTTGATAACTTTTTGTCTCGGGTGTCTCTAGATGGTAGATACCAAAGGACATGCAAATCAGACAAACGATCCTTGGGATTCAGCAGTTATGAACATGAACATAATTGGATGTTTGGACTGTTGGTGGCGCTAAAGGGTTTGAGCTAGACACACCAAAGTTACTAGAGTAACTTCTAAGACTGGCCTCTACATGTGCGCCAAATTACATAACTTTCCTACGTACGGTTCTATGGGCTGCCATTGACTTCAATGGAAGAAGAGGAATAATAATAATAATAATAAATATAGCTGCAAGCAGCCATTCCGGGGTCAAGCCGATCACAGGCACTCAGAACATGTCGCTGATGAACCATACCAAGTTTCGGAGTGATATGGCATTGTTTTTGAAAATCTCGTTGCCACTAGGTGGTGCTGTCACAAAACGTTGCATGCACCCTCAGGTCATGACTATAATGACATATACCAAGTTTTGTGTCGACACGCATAAGTTTTGCGAACATACAGCCTCACGTCTGTTTTGGCGTGCTCGCCGCCATGTATGTTTCCACGGTTTGGTATCGTTTGAATCAACATGCCTCAAGGAGTCTAACAACACTCCCTTCATGATTTTAGACTAAAGCTTGCAGTAGTTATAAGCGAAAATAGCTTTTTTTAAAATCTTGTGACCACTAGGTGCGCTGTCACGAAACGTTGCATGCACCCTCAGGTCATGACTATAATGACATATACCAAGTTTCGTGTTGACACGCATAAGTTTTGCGAAGATATGTCCTCACGTCTCTTTTGGCGTGCTCGCCACCACACAAAATGGCCGTCCGAAAACCGTTTGGTATCGTTTGACTCGGCATGCCTCAAGGAGTCTAACAACACTCCCTTCATGATTTTAGACTCACGTTTGCAGTAGTTATAAGCAAAAATAGCTGTTTTTAAAATCTCGTGACCACTAGGTGGCGCTGTCACGAAACGTTGCATACACTCTCAGGTCATGACTTTAATGACATATACCAAGTTTCGTGTCGACACGCATAAGTTTTGCGAAGATATGTCCTCACGTCTCTTTTGGCGTGCTCGCCACCATGTATGTTGCCACGGTATACGAGAAGGCATTGGTCTATCAAAAAACTTTTGATAACTTTTTGTCTCGGGTGACTCTAGATGCTACATACCAAAAGACATGCAAATTGGACAAACGGTCTAGGAGGAGTTCGAAATAGTAGGAAAATTCAAAATGGCGGAAAGGTATCCATGACGGAAATGATGTCATATGGTGCATTCGAATCGGCATGAGCAAAGGATCCAAAATATGCAAGAACTGTGTCTCTAGGCCTTATGAGTCAGCAGTTAAGAACATGAACATAATTGGATGTTTGGACTGTTGGTGGCGCTAAAGGGTTTGAGCTAGACACACCAAAGTTGCTATAGTAACTTTTTACACTGGCCTGTACATGTCTGCCAAATTACATAACTTTCCTACGTACGGTTCTATGGGCTGCCATTGACTTCAATGGAAGAAGAGGAAGAATAATAATAAGAAGAAAACCGACAATAACAATAGGTGTCTACGCCCCTTCGGGGCTTGACCCCTAATAATAATAATAATAATAATAATAAGGAAACCGACAATAACAATAGGTGTCTACGCCCCTTTGGGGCTTGACCCCTAATAATAATAAGAAAACTGACAATAACAATAGGTGTCTACGCCCCTTCGGGGCTTGACCCCTAATAATAATAATAATAATAATAAGGAAACCGACAATAACAATAGGTGTCTACGCCCCTTTGGGGCTTGACCCCTAATAATAATAAGAAAACCGACAATAACAATAGGTGTCTACGCCCCTTCGGGGCTTGACCCCTAATAATAATAATAATAATAATAAGGAAACCGACAATAACAATAGGTGTCTACGCCCCTTTGGGGCTTGACCCCTAATAATAATAATAAGAAAACCGACAATAACAATAGGTGTCTACGCCCCTTCGTGGCTTGACCCCTAATAATATGTAATGTGTAGAAGTGTGTAAAAAGACATTGCTGTAGATCAGCTGATGCTGGAAACAAATGATGGACCACAACTTGTCTTCAGTCTTCATTTAAAAAAAAACATATCTTCAAATGAAAACCAAAAAAAAAAAAATAATCAATTTTAAAAGCAATATCAGAAAAGCGCAGTAAAACACAAGCATACAAAAACACTGTGACTAACCATCATACGTAGAGCAGATGAAGTTAGAGCTTCTGGCTCTCAGGCAGCTCGATCCACTTCTGCTCTTCTCCAGACTGCACTGCTCCGCTTCTCTTCTCATGACTACAGTCTTCATTCCAGGTCCCATTCCCTGGTGCCCAGCCCTCATAGCAGATTATTGATCCAACAACCCAGAACCAGACACGCTGGGCGCAGTCGTGACGCAGGCCGAGCCACACGTATTCAGTGGAGGCGTTTTGAGTCACTTCCTTCACCCAGAGCTGCATCTCCTCGGTGCGCACTGACACCAGGTCATGATGATGGTTCCTGCAGTATGTCAGAGCTTCCCACCAGGTCAGATTCTCCTTAAACAGGATCAGTTTATCTGGATAAAAGAGGCAGCATTCAATAAAAGCTAAAGTGAACAGTTACAATCCAATATTTTTTTCATCCTTTATTTAGCCGAAGATTTAAACAGGAATCTGGATATAATATCCTGAAAATATTGTTAATATAAATATTTTTTCTCCAAATTTTATAAAAAAAAGTTAAATTATCTCTCTCATATCCATTTGTGATTGTATTTATAAAACAAAATCTGCATTCAAACCCCTGTAACTTTGTAACTTGCCAGTAAGGCCTAGAATCAATCTGAAACTAGAGAATCTCTTCTTTCAAATGAGACCAGGCTCACGCCTGTGTGTAAAAGTATGTGGGAGCTGTACCACTTTTTGTTGGACAATGGATATAGGCGGAGGTCCATAAAGCTTCCTTGAGAATAGACCTCATGATTAGGATCTCACAGAACACAACAAGGTTTGTTAAGCTCACGGCTAATGTCATGTTCCTGTTTGGAGTTTTATTTAAATATGACAAATAGTGACCATGCACAAAACTGTGTTGTAAATGCAGGACATGGCTTTTAAAATGGCTTCAGATAAATATAGTCTGATGTCTGTGTTTGTGCTAAGACGGGACTATCGGACAGCCAGTGGGCAGCCATTTATGCTGTGGCATCCGTGGAGCAGTTGTGGGGTTCGGTGCCTTGCTCAAGGGCACCTCAGTCATGGCTGGCCCGAGACTCGAACCCACAACCTTAGGATTACGAGTCAGACTCTCTAACCATTAGGACACGACTTGCCCCCAAGAATACAAGAATTGGCATCAAAATAAAGTTCCACCCAAGTCATTTATAGCTGCTCATTCACAGAGTCTGTCATTTACTTTTAAATAACACACACACACACACACACACACACACACACACACACACTGACCTGAGAAGAGCAGAGTCACTGAAACGAAGCGAACCATATCTGTAACGAAATTGTTATGTATTAACAATCTGACTCTTTCTATGTTCTGTTATAAGTTATATTACTGTAGTAAAGTTATTAATTCACCAGCTTCTCTCTCTCTCTCTCTCTCTCTCTCTCTCTCTCTCACACACACACACACACACACACACACACACACACACACACACACACACACATAAATAAATACATGATTAAATAGATATGCGTACATCATGTATATATCATGTACTCCACACAGGGTGTGTGTTACGAGTGTTCTTCTGTTCTTCACCTCACTTTGTGCACCTGAACCTAACAAACCTCTTATTATATAGTATTACTGTCCTCTTTCAATCTCACCCATCACTTTACATATTCCCTTAGATATAGATGTAATCTCAGTATTTGCTGTTCATCAGAGTTTTGCTGTTGTTGTGATGCTGTTGTTATGTGTTTTTATTTGGAACATATTTGAACGACAGATATATCTGTGTTCATAGAATAAAGCCTGCAGGGTTTTCTATGAATTTGGATAAAGACAGGTGAACAGAAAGAGGTGAATTTAAAGGATGGAGAATGTGAACTTAGTTCTGAATCTTATTGTATTGTCTTTATCAGTGACACAGATGAGGGTCCAAAAAAAGAAAATTTATTAACATAAAGGATAGTAATAAATGTCTATATATGAAAACATAAATGCACAGAATGTAACCAGGCAAAGTCTTGGAGGAAAAAAAAATAATCCAATCAGAAACGGGCAGTAATCCACACAGGAAAAAAGGGTAATCCGAAATGTCAATAACCGGAGCGCAAAAAACGGAACCAAAAACAACCGGCAGCAGAGAAAAACTCACGTAAGGAATGACAGGGAAAAAAGGTAATCCGAGACGGGAAAATCCACACGGAAATAGAAAACGCGAGGCACAGATAACACCCGGACCGGAGGCTGGCAGGAGTGACTCAAGAAAGCGACGTAGTGACGAGAGATCATCTGGTGAGAATCCAGCATAAACGGCGTGCTTAAATAGCAGTGCCGAGTATAAAAGTCATGCGACAGGGAATGACGTCACCAGAGTGCGCCGCGAAGGTGAGCTTCGGATGAGTGCGCTGACAGTACCCCCCCTCCATGGGGCGTATCACGACGTCCCACCAGGCTGGTCGGGGTGGTCACGATGAAACTGGGAGAGGAGGTCTGGGTCCAAGATGTGGCGTGCCGGAACCCAGGAGCGTTCCTCAGGGCCGTACCCCTCCCAGTCCACCAGGTACTGTAGACCCCTCCCACGGCGTCTGGAGCGCAGGAGCCGACGGACAGTAAACGCAGGGCCGCCATCAATGACCCGGGCGGGAGGAGGGGGTCTGGTGGAGGGAACCAGTGCACAGGCCTGGACAGGTTTCAGCCTGGAAACGTGAAAGGTGGGGTGGATGCGAAACACTCTGGGCAGCTTGAGCCGGACCGCAGCTGGATTGATAACCTTAGATATAGGGAACGGTCCAATGAAACGGGGAGCCAGCTTCCTGCATGCAATCTTCAACGGGAGGTCTTTGGTGGAAAGCCACACCCGTTGCCCGACACAGTAAGGAGGAGCGGGGCGGCGTCTGCGGTTGGCCCAGCGAGCATAACTCCGGGAAGATCTCAGCAAGGCGAGGCGGGCTCTTCTCCAGACTCGACGACAGCGCCTCACAAGGGCCAAGGCTGAGGGAACTGAGGCTTCTAGCTCCTGTGTGGAAAATAATGGGGGCTGATAGCCATAGGCAGCCTGAAAAGGGGAAAGACCCGTGGCAGCAGTAGGCAGAGAGTTATGGGCATACTCGACCCAAACAAGGTTGGAGGCCCAAGACGAATGATCCTCGGCACAGAGGAGACGGAGCCCCGTCTCCAGCTCCTGGTTGAGCCGTTCCGTCTGCCCATTGGACTGGGGGTGAAACCCAGAGGAGAGGCTAATGGAGACGCCTAAGAGCTGGCAGAATTCCTTCCAAAAATTGGAGGTGAACTGGGGTCCCCTGTCCGAGACTATATTCCGGGGAATGCCATGGAGCCGGAAAACGTGTTGGAGGAGGAGCAACGCCGTTTCCTTGGCTGAAGGGAGTTTGGTCAGGGGGACAAAATGGACGAGCTTGGAAAAGCGATCGACCACCGAGAGGATAGCGGAGTAGCCATCAGAAAGAGGGAGGCCGGTGACGAAATCAAGTGAGATGTGGGACCAAGGTCTGCAAGGGATCGGCAGGGGCCGCAGGAGGCCGGCAGGGCGAGATCGAGAGCTCTTGTGTTGCGCACATACTGGGCAGGCAGTGACAAATTCCCGTGCGTCATGTCTGAGCGAAGGCCACCAGAAACGACGCTGGAGAACCGATAGGGTCCGAGGGAAACCGGGATGACAGAAAAGCCGAGAGTTGTGACACCACTGAAGAACTTGGGAACGGAGCTGGTCAGGGACATAAAGTTTGCCTTCAGGACAGTCAGTAGGGACCGGCAGGTTAGACACGGCTTGCTGAACCCTTCTCTCTATCCCGAGTCGAAGCGCCCGAACAGTGACAGAGGGGGGAAGAATGTGTTCAGCAACGGCCTCGACGGGATCGGGGGAGAACTGACGAGAGAGAGCATCTGGCTTCCCATTCTTCATTCCCGGCCGATAAGACAGCACAAAGTTAAACCTGCCGAAAAAGAGTGCCCAACGAGCCTGTCGGGGTTTCAGTCTCTTGGCAGTCCGGAGATATTCAAGATTCTTATGGTCAGTCCAGACCAGAAATGGTAGTTCCGCACCCTCCAGCCAGTGCCGCCATTCCTCCAGGGCGAGTTTGACTGCCAGTAGCTCACGTTCGCCGATAGTGTAGTTACGTTCAGACGAGGAGAGACGGTGTGAAAAGAAAGCACACGGGTGAAGTTTATTGTCCTTGACGTCCCTTTGAGACAAAACGGCCCCAACTCCGGTATCAGATGCATCAACCTCAACCACAAATTGTCGCGTGGAATCCGGCAAGGAGAGGATGGGGGCAGAGGTAAAAAGCTGCTTCAGCTTCTTGAAGGCTTGCTCGGCTTGAGGCCCCCAAGAATAAGGTTGAAGAGGAGAAGTGAGCTGGTGCAAGGGTGCAGCAACCGAGCTGTAACCCCGGATGAATCGCCGATAGAAATTAGCGAATCCCAAGAACTGCTGGAGCTGCTTACGTGTTCCAGGGCAGGGCCAGTCCCGAACAGCCTTGATTCTGTCAGGATCCATCCGAACACTCCCTGCTGTCAGAATGAAACCCAAGAAGGTGGTTTTCGTGACATGGAAATCACATTTCTCAGCCTTGACATATAACTGGTTCTGCAAAAGCGTCTGGAGCACTGCACGGACGTGACGGATGTGTTCCTCAGGTGTGCGGGAAAAAATGAGGATGTCGTCCAAGTAAACAAACACAAATATGTTTAACATGTCCCGTAAAACGTCGTTGACCAGTGCTTGGAATACTGCTGGGGCATTGGTGAGGCCAAACGGCATCACCCGGTACTCGTAATGGCCAGTGGGAGTGTTGAATGCGGTCTTCCATTCGTCGCCCTCACGGATGCGGACTAGGTGATAGGCGTTCCGAAGGTCCAGCTTGGAGAAAATGGTGGCCCCCTGAAGGAGCTCAAAAGCGGAGGCCATGAGAGGCAACGGGTAGCGATTTTTAATGGTGATGGCGTTCAGACCCCGATAGTCAATACAGGGTCGTAGAGTCCCATCCTTCCGCTCCACAAAGAAAAAACCTGCACCGGCTGGGGATGAAGACGGGCGGATAATGCCTGACTCCAAGGACTCCTGTATATATTGGGTCATGGCTTCCCTTTCAGGCTTGGATAGGTGGTACAGGCGCCCCCGGGGGGGGGGGCAGTGCCTGGCAGGAGGTCGATAGCACAGTCATAAGGTCTGTGTGGTGGTAGGGAAGTGGCACAAGCTTTACTGAACACTTGTCCCAGATCATGGTATTCAGCAGGCACCAGAGAGAGATCGGGGGGCAGGTCCTCCTTGACTGATAACAAGCGGGGTGCCAAGGTGGTCAGGCAATGAGCCTGGCAGTAGATCCCCCAACCAAGGACCCGGCCGCTGGACCAATCCAGGTGAGGGTTATGTTTCTGCAGCCAAGGTAATCCAAACATGACTGGTGCATGGGGCGAAGGGATAACGAGGAAGGAGATCCACTCCATGTGTTCCTTGGTGACGGACACCAGCAGGGGCTTGGTGCGGTAGCGAGCTCGGTGAAGGATATGGCCATCCAGGGCCCGTACCTGGAGACTGGCGGGTAGAGGTTCAGTCTCGATCTCCAGCTGACGCACTAACTCCTCATCAAGGAACTCCGCGTCAGCTCCAGAGTCAACGAAGACCGCGAGATCATGTTCCTGGCTCTTGATCTGGAAACGGGCTCGGAGAAGTGGCTTGGGGGAGGCTAAACACCAGAGGCTCGCCGCGGGCTCCTCCGTCAACGGCGAGCCCTGTCTTTTGCTGGGCATGCGAAGGCAAAGTGTCCTGCCTTGCCACAGTAGAGACAGAGGTCGTGGGCCCGGCGCCGCTCCTTCTCTGCTGCGGACAGGAGACGCCGTCCTATCTCCATGGGCTGTGGAGGTGGAGGAGAGTGTGATCTGTAAGACTCCGAGCGGGTCTTGACATATGGGTTTCTGGGAGGCCCATATGACCTGTCTGGTTCGACAGGGGGCTTGGCATTCGGGGTTCTAGGAGGCCAGGAACGGGTTGGGCGACCCTCCTCTCTTCGTTCCTGGATACGGCGATCGATCCTGGTTGCCAGACAAACCAGGTCGTCAAGCTCTTGAGGGAGTTCTCGGGCCGCGAGTTCATCCTTCACCAGGGGGGACAAGCCGCGGTAGAACGCGTCGTAGAGCGCCGTGGGGTTCCAGCCACTGTCCCCAGCTGCCATGCGGAAATCCACAGCATACTCAGCCACTGAGCGGGACCCCTGAGATGATTCGAACAAGGCTCGAGTGGCGTCCATCTTAGGCAGTGTGGAGTCGAAAACCTTGCGCAGCTCAGCCGAAAAGGCATCGAACGAGAAGCAGATGACTGACTGACGTTCCCACTCTGCTGTTGCCCAGATCTTGGCCTTCCCAGATAACAAAGAGATAACGTATGCTACCTTGGACCGATCCGAAGGGAAGGAGGAGGGTTGGAGCTCGAAGATCACTGAGCACTGCATCAAAAATGCACGGCAAAGTCCCGCCTCACCAGAAAAACGCTCGGGATGAGGCAGATGTGGCTCCCGAATGGGGTTTATGTTCTGCTCAACCACGGGTTGGGGGGGCTGGGCAGGTGGCCTCGTAAAGGGCGAGGAGGCCTGTGTCGTGGTGAGCATGCTCATGCGCCGAATGAGCTCATTGGTGGATGCGGCTATCTCCTTGAGTTGGCGCTCATGCGCAGCGGAGGATTTGGACAAGGAGTCGAGCTGGGACTGCATCTCCAGAGATCCTGCTGGGTTCATTATTGGCCAGATGATACTATCAGTGACACAGATGAGGGTGCTGGGAAGGAGAACCCAAACGCAGGTCAGGGTCCAAAAAAAGAAAATTTATTAACATAAAGGATAGTAATAAATGTCTATATATGAAAACATAAATGCACAGAATGTAACCAGGCAAAGCCTTGGAGGAAAAAAAAATAATCCAATCAGAAACGGGCAGTAATCCACACAGGAAAAAAGGGTAATCCGAAATGTCAATAACCGGAGCGCAAAAAACGGAACCAAAAACAACCGGCAGCAGAGAAAAACTCACGTAAGGAATGACAGGGAAAAAAGGTAATCCGAGACGGGAAAATCCACACGGAAATAGAAAACGCGAGGCACAGATAACACCCGGACCGGAGGCTGGCAGGAGTGACTCAAGAAAGCGACGTAGTGACGAGAGATCATCTGGCGAGAATCCAGCATAAACGGCGTGCTTAAATAGCAGTGCCGAGTATAAAAGTCATGCGACAGGGAATGACGTCACCAGAGTGCGCCGCGAAGGTGAGCTTCGGATGAGTGCGCTGACAGTCTTGAACAACCCAAAATTCTGGTTTGCTTTATTACCATATTTTTTTAGACAATTACAATCCGCACCGCTGTCTCTATGGAACCGGGCAGGAATCAAGCGCGTCTCAGTTCTTAGTCGAGCCCGACACTTATCATCCAATTAAAAAAAAGAGGCTACACAATAGCCAATCAGAAAATAGCACTATTGTATCTGGGTAAGATTTAACACAACAACTAATGAAAAAAAACATTCATTACAGATGGTATTTTCAATGGTCGGTTTGAACAAAACCTCAACACGAAACAGCTTGTCTCTGGACAGGACATTGTCCTCAATCATGACCCTAAAAATGTCTGGGCTTGTGCTGAACTGTTTTATATGGGAGCAACTTTACACATGATAAAGGAGTCCAAAAAGGCAACAAACACTTACAATAAACACCAGTCATAATCTCTCTCTCTCTCTCTCTCTCTCTCTCTCTCTCCCTCTCTCTCTCTCTCTCACACACACACCTACAGTACATGCACCAAACTCAGGTAAGTTGTTGATCATGGTCTGACTTAAGGTGCTTTAACTTTGGTAAGTGATAGGAATTGTGGTTTTTCTGGTACAGAAGCTCAAAAAGGCCTAAATTCATCTAGAATTCCATTCAAAATTCTGAAGTTTTATATATCATTATGATTTCAGGTATTTTTCACCAAACTCAGGCAACTCTTGTAAGACTATTGTAAGATGTATTTTTGATCCGATCGAATATGCCAAAAATTAACATAGACTAACATTGATGTCTTAGATTCTCACTGTGCTCTCACACATGCCTATCTATCTATCTATCTATCTATCTATCTATCTATCTATCTATCTATCTATCTATCTATCTATCTATCTATCTGTCTGTCTGTCTGTCTGTCTGTTAATTCAGTAATAAGTTGAATCACAAAATTACTGCAATATACACATCTGACATTTAAAGAAACAAGTGCTCAGAAATCCCAGGTATAGAAAGAAACCATCAACATGTCAATATGCAGACATCCTGATAACACACTCAAATAACTCTCTCTCTCTCTCTCTCTCTCTCTCTCTCTCTCTCTATATATATATATATATATATATATATATATATATATATATATATGTATATATATATATATATATATAAATCAAAAACATAAAGAATAATGATGATTTTAACATAACTGTTTACATGGCTTGGTGTTAAACGAGCTGTATATGATTTAGTTCTTTATTCATAGAAAGCAGCAAAAACAACACACTGTAGTTTAAACATCAGGTTAATAGATTTCACCTACATTACCCAGAAACCCATTTATTAATAAGCAGGGATGCACACAACTGGTGTGCAGGGCAGCATGCGCCCCAAAATGAAAAATGCGCGCTGTTAATACTCTCTAAACGCTCACGTGCGTACTGACGTCGTTCATGGGCGTTAATGCACAGTCGCCATTTTAGATCGATTTAGATTGAGATTAATTCTGTGAGAGATGTCCAAAAAACAGCAAACATTAAGTAGCTTCTTTGGCATTCCACCACCTCAAAAGAAACGTCAGAACGAGTACGAGCAGAAAAAAAGAGTTTTCTCCAAGAAGTGGCTTCAAGAAGTGGCATGGCTTGAATCCGACGATGAGCGCAGCCGAATGTGAGATAACGAAGATATGTCGTGCACATCCCCATATAGCAGACAAAAGTAGAGCTTTCTATGCAGCTGAATTTTGGGGTCTACTATTTGATGGATCGGAGGACATAACAAAAACGGAACAGGAAATAGTGTACATTGTTTCTGTGTCCAGCAGCGGAGAGTTTACCAATGATTTCCTTGGATTAATTGAACTTTGAGCAAAACGAAAGGCGCGGGACATAACAGAAGGCCTGGTTAAACTGTTCAACGATTTAGGCTTGGATGAATGGCGGACAAAGTTAGTCGCTGTTTGCACGGATGGGGCTGCTGTCAATGTCAGTACGTACATCGGCATTTTACCGAATCTACGGCAAATGGTTATGACAGAGTTATAATCTGTCAGTGTCCACTGTGAGGAACATAGTGAAGGAATGAAAGACCACAGGCACAGTTCTACCTGTTAACGAACACCGAAATTGTATATAAAATAAAAAGTGATACAGCTCCCACATACTTTAACATACAGGGGTGAGCCTGGTCTCATTGGAAAGAAGAGATTCTCTAGTTTCAGATACAAGTATCAGATTGATTCTTACTGGCACAAAGTTACAGAGGCTAGAATGGAAGTTTTGATTTCCGCCTGAGATTTTTAATTAATCTTATTTTTCTGGAACATGTTAGGTAACATTTAACAACTGAGGGTCATAGCCACATGTCTTGGCTTTCACCAAAAAAATCAAGTCAAAAGACCCAAAAATGGCTTCAATATAACTATTTTTCTACAGACATGTCCATCCGGTCATGTGTTTCTTGTTTAGTTGTTTACTCTATAACTTTAAATTAAAAGACTTCATGCTCAGTTTAAATGGCCTAAAACAAACACAGCCTCTCTCTCTCCTATTCTGTTGTGTAAAGAGGCCTGTAACCTGACACCCTGAGCTGTGAGAATGTGAAAAGGTCGAGGATTGCGCAATGAACCCATTGTGCAAGATTTTCGCGCAGATGCAGGCAGCAGAGAGGGGGGTTGCTGCATATTGTTGGAATCGTCTCCTTATTGGCTAAAGAGCTGTATAGGTCCCGGCCCATTTCATTACTATTGGAAGGAGTAAATGTCAGTCAAGGGAGGGTTCCCAAAAAATGATGTCTGACCTCATTGGCTTCTCAGCCGTCTATCTCTGCAATACAAGCACCGATTGGCTCAAGTGAGGGCGTGTTTAATTCGTTATGCCCTGGGCTATAAATATGACGTAAATTTAGAATTTTTGAAACCTCCAATGAGAAGTTAGAGCCGAAACAAAGATGGTGGCGCACCACTGTTTCCAATTTTTCGGAATATTTGCGGTGCGACCAAAGCGTTTTGGATTAAAAGGCTTACAGATTCCAGTTCCTTGGACCTTTGGGGATTTTTGTGGAATATTTGTTTTGGAATATATTACCCCAGTGAAGAAAGGGATATATTACCCCAGTGAAGAAAGGTAAGGGAAAACTGGTCTAGCACCACCTAGTTTTCTCCAAAAAATTTTTCTAATAGTATGACGGCTATGAATCATATTATGCTTTGTGCGTGGGCTTAAAAAAATATTGAGAGTATAAACTTTACTAGAAACATAAGTTTTTTCATGTTTTTAGAGGATTTCATGCTTAAAAGTTACAATGAAGTTCTGCAGCTTCAGCCCCTAGTAGTAGTGTTCCACATATGGAACGGTGTTCAACAAGCTGTTGGCCAGAAGTGGCAGGCCATGTTGTAGAGGCAAAAGCGAAGGATGGTGAGAACGGTCAAAAACAGCCCACATACCACCTCCAAAGACTTCCAACATCAACTTGCTGCAGATGGTGTTCAGCACAATTCAGCACACTTTGCACAAGGTAAAGCTGTACGGGAGAGTGATGCAAAAGAAGCCTTTTTTGCACAAACGCCACAAACAGAGTCGCTTGAGGTATGCAAACTCATTTTGGAAGAAGGTGCTGTAGAGTGATGAAACACGTTAAAAGTAAAGGAGCTATGATGATATCAGCATTGTTTTCCTTGACATAGAGCTAATGTATCTGCCTGATCAATACAGTGGGCACTTCAAGGTCTTGAGTATTTTGTTAACAAACACTTGAAATACAGCAGGCAATTTGTTAAGTCCACATAGTATGACAAAGTACTCGTGTCCCCTGGTAGTGTGGAATGTGGTTTTCCACTTCACTCTCTCTCGCCAGTGGTTCATCTTTGCAACTTTCCAAAGCCTGGGTCTCTGAGATGGACAGTAAGAATATTCTGCCTTTAGAAAGGGAGGTGTTAGGTAAAAGATTGGTAGTACAATCCCATGATCTATGTGGTGGCATTTGGGTGGCTTGTTCCCTGCTGAACACCTCCCCCAGGTCATGGTATTCCAAGGATACATCAACAACATGAGTGGTGTCTGGGATTTCAATGGAGGTGGAGTGGCACCGGAAGATCATAGAGAATGAGTGGTGTTTGAGGGGGCTCCGCGAGGTGGTAATGTTCGACGTTGCTAAGTTGAATTTAAATTGGCCTGTAGAAGAAGTTAGTGTAGCTCATAACATGCCTGATATCTCATTCCATGCTAGATGACTGCTTCCCGATTTCGCCTGTTCTGGGAAGCAGTGAGTACTGTCATTAACAGCATTCACGGAATTTATCCATCGTCACAGTGAGCAGCCTGGGCCATCTTCCAGCCACAACCAGCCCCACCTCTGACCTTTCCTGCTCAGAGTGAGTGTTGCAGCCCAAGCTCACCCATCAAAGTTTATGGAGGCCTATCAGCATGCCCACACCCAGGCCTGTCAAGTAAGCTAAAAAAGAAATCCTGATGCCCGAGGGCTTCGATTCCTAGGAGCGACTTCCCCTTCCTCCGACTTTGCCGTCTCTGGCATTTTGGAGGTCAGTAAGGTCTGCCCTTACTCTCTTTTCTTGTCTCCTGGATCAGCACCTGAAGGGTATCAGGGAGATCAGCATGATGTTGAAATCTTTTGTAGAGATTTGGTAGTTTGCTACTCTCCGTTTCAGGGTGTATTACCCACGGTTGTTGGCAAACACCTAACCACGTTTCTCCAAGAGAAACTGCTCTCGCTTCTAAGGCAAGGGACCTTAGTTTATGTTCCCCTCCCAGATCAAGACTCCAGCTTTTACATCTGGTATATTGTTGTATATATATAAATACAGGGGTCTGTGTCCAACTTTGGACCTGCAGGCTCTAAACTCTGAATGAGATTTGCATGATGAGTAGTTTGAAGAATGTAAAAAGCATGTAATCATTCAACAGCCACTTTAATAGGAACAGTTACACCTATTTATGCAATTTTCTATGTCATATATGCAATGCATAAAATCCTATACAAGCTTCAGTTAATGTTCAAATTCTAAAATATAGTGCCAAACACTAACAGTAATACAGTTCATTTAAAGCATTTTGCAGACACCCTTACATTTTACCTCATTTTATAGCTAAGCAATTGAGGGTTAAGGGCCCAGCAGTTGCAGAATAATGGACATGGGATTCAAACTCACAACCTTCCGATAGGTAGTCCAACACCTTAACTACTAAGCTAGCACATCCTGGAGTAAGTAGTGACAGCAATTGTGTCTTTTAAAAACTTGCTGTATGTGAACAGTCTGTTTTTGCTTGGACAAGAGATGGTTTCCAGTGGATATTTTACCATAGCATTTTTTTATTTGGCATGTTGAGATCAAAATCACTTGTGAACCTAGTCTCTCTCTCTCTCCCTCTCTCCCTACACACAAACAGACACCCACACAAAACACACAATCATTGCATACACACTGACCTGGGAGCAAGAGCAGGTTGATTGAAATGAGACCAACCATATTTACAAGTAACATAAAAGCTATTTAAAGACATTTACAAAATTACACTGTACGTTCAAGTGTACATATGAATAAACATCAGCTATACATACCAGCCACGTTTCTCATGTACTTTTCTGATTAAGTGGATGTAAATGGTCAGGGTGTTAATTGTGATGTTTGCAGTAATATATAGCTGTTTCCTCACCTTATTATTTGTGATCCTTGTGATCCTGTTTGTAATTATATTTCTGTCCTCTTTTATCCTCTCCCATCTATTTGACCTCCCCTCTTGTGTCTGTTCTATATATGTATTGTTCTGCATTTCCACGAAACTATTTGCATAGAGGAAAGAAGGATTTGTGTTTCTTATTTGGAATTAATTTAAATAAAGGATAGCTTTGTTTGTGCAAGCTGTTTGTGTTTACAGACAAACAAACTAAAAACTTGTGTTCTTTGATGGCTATAAAGTACAATCTGAGCTCCACAAACTTTGGACATGTAAAGTACAATCAATGTAATGTAAGGGCTTGTTATGTCAGACATGGCTGTATTTCCCCATATTCTTTTTTACTGTATTTTCTTGATTCCTTAGGTTCTATTCCTGTATGTCACCATATGGAATGGTAGGATCGTAGTGTAGCAGAGCGGTAGGGGAAAGAGTGTAACAATGCTACACAAAACATATACTTGAAATGACCAGGCCTTTCCAGAGCAAGAGGAGATAACACATGACCCAGCTACAGCACAGTGTCAAGCCACACAACTCACACATGTGGAAGGTACACAAACAGCACACAGTGAACAAGCCACCCTCAAAAAGGTACAGCAATTATTCCTCCCCCTCAAAGATGACCCACCCAACACAAGTATTTTTTTTTTGAGATATGAGCTGTGATTAGACCAAATTTTTGTCCTGATATACTAGCAAATTTTTGAGATACGAGCATCCGAGCCGCCGCAGGCGAAACAAAGATCTCCAACAACCACGTGTGCTCTTGTAGTAGGGCAGTCTAGGTACCGCCCTATTAAATGCAGTTTTAACCTGAATGACAAGTGCGACAGCCTATTGGCTGCTGCTCCGGGTGTATTTAAGGCGTAGTTTGTCACCTGGGTACGCATCATACAACTGTTGTTTGTGGGTGTGCGCGCAGCTTGCGGGAGGTATGTATCCAGCTGTATGGCTAACGTTTCTGCTAGCGTCTGTGCACTATCTAAGGTGTATTTGTTTATAGCCAGGTTATGGTCCCGATTGGTACGACGTTGCTGTTGGGTACAGGCTGTCCTTCACTCCAGGTTGTGTGCTCTGGATCACCTGCATAGTTGCAGTTCGTTGATTACGGATAAAGCTGTGAGTAACTGAACCCGTGTGCTTCATGCTCTACTTCCGGGTATGTATATCTAGTCCTTTTGAGCATTATTGGGGTGGTGTTTTTGACGATTGATTTTATTAACTTTTGTTTATTTTAGTGCATCTGTTCGTAAGCACATTATTACTGTGGACTGCAGGGCGAATGCTCCTTAGACCACATTAAGACTGCACTGTTTGTTCTGCTGCTACTTTTATGACTGTGACTTGTATTCTTTACTTTGTGTTATTTATTTTTTTTGTCACGCTCATGCTGGTGGCTTACTTGAAGTGTGTATTTTTTTTTGTTTATTTCAGGAGCTGAAGGCTCTAGTGAGGGAAGCTAGCTGTCTTGGCCCTGTGGTGGTGTTTCTCACAGTGTGTTTTTGCCATTGATATCTGCATCTCCCTCACTTAGAGTGGGTGTGGTGTGAGTGTTTGTGTTGGTGAGTAGTGTGTCTTAGGATACTCACTGTTCAGCTAGCTGCCCTACTGGTAAGCCTCAGCCAGAAAGTTTCTTGTTTTTCTTTATTTCTTGTCTCTGTTTGGTCAACAGTTTTTATTAAATTTTAACTATTATTGTGCAATAAAAGTATTTTGTATTAATATCCACGTCTCCTGCATTCAGTGGTAACAAACCTGTGTGCTATGTTTGGGTATAAATTTCCCCGTTTATAGAAATGGGATGGCGTAGTCAGCTCTAATTTTTAGTTGTATATTGTGTCAATTCTTGCCCTCCACCGCCCCGCCACACTCTGTTTCCGTGACAAACGACGGCCGATAAAACGGAAGCCATTTATTTCCTATGGAGAGTCACAAGGTCGCTGCGTGAGGTGCCGACCATCTGCGGATCCGTAATTTTCGGATCCGTTTTAAGCGTTGGATCCGTTAAAAAATTTTAACTTTTGCGACTACACCGCATCCGATATGCCGACCGGATGTGATGTATTCCAATGTTGTCCAATCAGGTTCGTGTGCTCGAGGTGATAAGAATTATTAAAAAAGTATTAACATAAACTTTAGTAATTTTTAAACTTTATCCAAAACAATCTTTTTGTTTTAAATACATTGTTATTGATAAAAAAAAGCAATAAATTATTAATATTTATATATTGTTATGTTATGTATTATTTTTAATGTTGTTCCCATGTTTCCTCAAAAATGATTCGCGGTCTTTCTGGATTGCATTGATTGTTTGTACTCCTAACTTCGTTCACCATGATAAATGCTAATTAAGTTTGCAAACATTTAGCCCATTTCGGTAACACGCTTCCATGCTTCATTTTTCCTGTAAGCATCTCTGTATGATTCAAGAGTTGGATCATAAAGTAACATGTGTTCGGAGACCGCGAGAATCGCTTCTCTCCCATGTTGACGTCTGCACGAACATATTGCGTGCGACTGTCACTAGGGGGCCAAATCCGACAGTCGTGTCCGTTTGTCGTGTGCAGTGTGAAGGCCGCTTGAGCGTTGGATCCGTTAAAAAACTTTGCGACTACACCGCATCCGATATGCTGACCGGACAGGTTTTTATTAACTGAACTTAATTGCTACAATTTCTGTTTTCTTTACGTTAATTTTGCTTAATTAACGTAAAGAAAACAGAAATTGTAGCAATTAAGTTCAGTTAAGAGAATTTCTGTTCTGTCAGGACCACTTTGTCAAAAGAGAATTTATAAGATGATATGCATACAGTTAGTGTTGGTGGTATGCTTCTGTTCTGGACAAAAATCCACGCGGCATCTGTGCGCATGCATGGTCCGAGTGCAGAGAGCAGCGACTAGAAAATAGAATACACCCCCCATATAATAGAACCACTATTCATGCATAGTATTAGATATGCTCGCTTACGCATTTTTGGAAAGTAGTAAATGAATGAATGAATGGATAAATAAATAATTAAACAATTAGAGAGAGAGGGAGAGAGAGAAAAATGTGGAGATTTATGACGTAAACTGGTACAAGGAACACGGGTTCCGGCATGGTGGAGTCGGGGTTGGAGGAGGGAGTTTAGATCACGCAGCAGTGAAGCGCTAGAGCGGCTCTATGAATTGGAATTTAAATTGTCGGGTAATATGGATGTCGTAACCGGATTGGTGTGCCGTCGTGGACAGCTGATTAACAGCTAATGCACGCTTGACGACGTGGCCTGCAAGTTTAGTTAAGTTAAGTTTAGTTAAGTTCCATTTAAGTGTAAAATAGCATTAAGAGTGTACAGTAGCGAGTAAGTAAACGAAAGTAAAAGTGTTCGTACAAGACAAAATTCCTCCTCCTCTGCCTGTTTAATCTTCCCTCAACCCCCGTGCACATCTTCCGTAAAGTAAAACCAGTTTATTTTTTTTAACATTCTCTTTTATTACTGTTTGTTTTTATACATTATTTCTCATTTATGAATACAGGTACTGTACATTTTTCATATTCAAAACAACTGAAGTGGAATTTTGCGAGCAGGAACGGAACCTCTTACCTGTCGCCCCCCCCATTTTCATGATTTTTGCCTAGATGACATACCCACCTAAAAAGTGGTACAGCTCCCATATACTTTGACAGACAGAGGTGAGCCTGGTCTCATTGGAAAGAAGAGAGTCTCTAGTTTCTGATACATGTATGGTGATGATACAGGGTGATTCTAGGCCTTACTGACACAGAGTTACAGAGGCTAGAACGGAGGGTTTTTATTTCCGTTTGAGTTTCCGACTGATTACATACATTGCTGTATTTAATGATGGTAGGTAAACAACAACTGACGGTCATAGCCACATATCTTGGCTTTCACCAAAAAAAAAAAATTAAGTCAAAAGACTCAAAAATGGATTTTATATGAATATTTTTCTACGGACATGTCCGTCTGTTCATGATTTTCTTGTTTATATGTTTACTGTATAACTTTGTATAAAAAGACTGCATGCTTATTTCAAAAGTCCTATAACAAAGACAACCCCTCTGCCTAGAAGCCTGCTGTGAAAAAAGTAAACTGACACCTTGAGGTGTGAGAATGTGAAAAGTTCGAGAATTGCGCAATAAAGTTGAATAAAATTAATATGCGCATGCTCATTGCACAGCCCGTCCTCACCAGATGTATCATGTTGCATCTCGTTGGAATCGCCTCCTTATTGGCTAAAGAGCTATGATGCTCACGAAACATCAAATCGCTACTGGAGGGAGCAATTGTCAGTCAAAGGGAGGGTGTCCCACATAGCATGGAGAGACCTCATTGGCTTCTTAGCTGCCTATCTCTGCACCACAGGCACTGATTGGCTCATGAGAGGGCTTGTTTGATTCGGTAGACCCTGGATTCCAAATCTGATGCATGAGTGTAGTTTTGTAAGCCTCCAATGAGAAGTAGGAGCCGAAACAAAGGACGGAAATGAACCGCTGTTTACAGTTTTCGGTCAGAAACGTAATACTTGTGAGGCGAGCAAAGCGTTTTGGATTAAAAGGCTTACATATTCCAGTACCTTGGACTCTTGGGGATTTTTTTACAAGCATTTGTTTTGGAAAATACATTAACATTAGTGACAATGTGAAGAAAGGGAAATTGGCGAGAATGCATCAACTTCATTGTAAGTTCATTGTAACTTTTAAGCATTAAATCCTCTAAATACACAGTTAAATTATATACTGTTTGAAAGCTTAGACTCTCAGGATTTTATTAAGCCCACACACAAAGCATAATATGATTTATAGCAGTCATAGTAATTTAACCATTTGATAGCCACCTGAACTAGGTGGCGCTAGTTTGGTTTGTTTACTTACCGTTAATGGGATTTCAATTCATTTAAACGGGGAAAATTGTTTTGAGCAATTTGAGATACGAGCAATTTGAGATATGAGCAAGGTCACGGAGCGAATTAAACTCGTATCTCGAGGCATCACTGTACTTATTGACAGTATGAGATGGTATCGATTAACGATAGTTGGTGCATGCAGATTTACTAGATTTACTCTCACTAATACAGATTTTATACATGCAGATTTAATAGTGCATACTTCAGTTCTAGCAGGACCCAGAACAAACTAATGGTGATATTAAATCACATACATCAAAGAAAACAAACAAAATACAAAGAGAGGAGTGCTGAGACAAGTAGCAAAAAATAAATAAAACCAACAAAACTAAGACATCGACTAAGTGACTCACAGTTAAACGCCTCAGTAGAGGGAAGAGTTGACGTAAAACAAACACAGAGCTGCCAACTAAAATACACGGCGTGAAGCCCCGTTGTACCGAGTTGGAGTCAAAGCGACCCACAACGGTATTCTCAGAGGCAAAACAGCAGCGCAGTCATACCCATGGACGTAACCCCCTCATCCCCCAGAAAGTGGTTGGACAACCAGATCAACCTGCTGAGCATGTTACAGTATGTTATAAAAAATAAATTATTGTTAAAAATGTTATTATTTATTAAATAAATCTTATTAAATAAATCGCAACAAACAGGGACCAAAATAATACGTACCAGCGATTAGCAGTTATAACTCTCATTAAACGCAATCATCTTCACTAGATTGATTTTTTTGGTTCACAAACTGGATGCCAACCTGCACTGTGATAGCAGACAGCCCACGCTAACAACAGCGGGACAATATTGTCCTATAGCTGTAAACAGAGCACATGAGTAAGCACACAGATAAAGTTTGCAAGACAAGTTACCACGTGGTTTTACACACACACACACACACACACACACACACACACACACACACACACACACACACACACACACACACACACAGACAGACACACACACATACACACACACATACACACACACACACACACACATACCTGGGGAAAGCCATGAATGGGGTCCCACGAGAGGGCGGTGCCAGCAATGACGCATAGCCAGGTAACCCAAAACCTGCCTTTATATAATTCATTCACTGATCACATGACCCAGCAATCAATTAGTCTCATACACTCGGCTACACAGGCATTCATACACCATCCTAATGGTAGCTGCACAACAATAAATGACCATATCTTCTGCATAAAAATGGAAAGATGCATTTTGAACATTTTCACCTAGACAGTTTATATAAATAGTGAATAAAAGTGGCTCTAAAATGGAGCCTTGCGGGACCCCTTTACGAATTGATAAATATTTTGACATTAGGCCATCAACTTGCGTAGCTTGAGTCCTATCAGTGAGGTAGTTAAAAAACCAGCCCACAGAGTGCTGAGATATACTTATACTGATCAGTCTCTGCATTAATATACTATGGTCAACAGTGTCAAATGCTTTGGACAAATCAATGAACATAGACACACGGTGTTTCTTATCATCAAGTGCTTTGACTATATCATTAATTACATTTATAGCAGCAGTGGTTTTGCTATGTTTTACCATAACCTTCTACGACCTGGTGTCCAAATACTGTACGTGGACATCACTGCAACTAAAATGCAAGGCCAAACCAAAGCTCGGGTCTTAGGAGGTTAATATTGGAGTTGTGTTTCCTCTCTGAGTCTTAGGAGCTTTAACTCCTTTTGTTTATTGTGTTATACCAGAGGAAGTGGGACAGGTAAGATGTCGTGCGACTTCCATTGTACCACACGTAGGTAACTCGACGTTAAATACATTAGATAATAGGTGTACGCCACCGCCTGTATGTTTCTGTTTAATAGCTTAGAGTAGGGAAGTATAGGCACTCTGCGATGAAAAGTTTCTTTTCTTGTTTATTTTCCTTAGTTAGGTTAGAGGTTTAAAACAGTTAGTATTCGTTTTGTTGTTTTTCTTTATTTACTTTGGCATCACTAACGTCTCATTTTCTCTTGGGTTTATATTTTTATATTTTGTTTGAGTTGTCCATTTATCTCCTTTCTCACCTGTATATAATAAATCACACATTTCGTTGTTATTATTTCATGTCCCTGCATTCTTCTTTTTGCTTACTACACCCACAAAATTACCACAACCACAAATGTTACTCCTTACCCTAGACAACTTTTAAAAGGTTGTAACAATTATACTCCACCTCGGTGTACCTTTGGACATTTCTATATTTATTGTACTTCTTTTGTGCTGTTGGTACTTTGTCAAAGTAGCTGCAGTTGTAACACTTTACACTGTGCTGTTGACTGAACCAGAGTTGTGCATGGATGTAATGATGGGCCGGGAACAGCAGATGCTGAATCTGTATGCAGAGATTTAATGAGAAGGCAAACATTCCAAAACAGTAGGCAAAGGGAAAGTCAAAAAACAGGCAAGAAATTCCGAAAAGCAGAGAGCAAAATCTGCGTGGCAAACAAATCTGACAAACAAATCTGACAAGCAAATCCAAACACAATAAAATGAACAAATTGAACGAGGGCAAAATACAGCAAGACAAGCATTGGAAAAGCAAGGTAATGCAAGGAAAACACTAATATTACATTGCATTAAACAATAGCACAAGGTTTCCTCTGGTGGGCTGGAGGGGAAACTCAGGTATTGCTGTAACAATGGGGTTATTCTTCTTCACTAAATCTACACTTCTGTTTAGTGAAAGTGGTTTTAGTTTGATGACAAATTTAAACCTTACCCTAACTTTTAGCCCTGCATGTTTGTGATGTGGAACACAAAACACAGAGATACATTCATTCATTCATTCATTTTCTACCGTTTTATCCGAACTACCTCGGGTCACGGGGAGCCTGTGCCTATCTCAGGCGTCATTGGGCATCAAGGCAGGATACACCCTGGACGGAGTGCCAACCCATCACAGGGCACACACACACTCTCATTGACTCACGCAATCACACACTACGGACAATTTTCCAGAGATGCCAATCAACCTACCATGCATGTCTTTGGACCGGGGGAGGAAACCCCCGAGGCACGGGGAGAACATGCAAACTCCGCACACACAAGGCGGAGGCGGGAATCGAACCCCGACCCTGGAGGTGTGAGGCGAACGTGCTACCCACTCAGAGATACAATAAAACACAAACTTGAAATGTACTTTTATTTGATAGGAAACTGGCAGCAGTCATTACAATCCATATCCTTACATATTAAAGAAACAACTGCTCAGAAATCCCAGGTATAGAAACCGTCAACATGTCATTATGCAGACATCCTGATAACAGACTCAGATGTCTAAAATATAAAGAATAATGATGATTTTACCATAACTGTTTACAAGCGTGTTCTACGCTTCCTGCATAGGTGTAAATGAGCTGAATATGATATAGTTCTTTATTCTTAGAAAGCAGGAAAAAAAAAAGCAATTATATGTGCAAACCAACACACTGTAGTTTAAACATCAGGTTAATAGATTTCACCAACATTACCCAGAAACCCCTTTATTAATAACAACAGTCAATAATAATAATAATAATAATAATAATAATAATAATAATAATAATAATAATAATAATAATAATAATAACAACAAAATATTGTTATTATTATTATTATTACTATTATTATTATTATTATTATTATTATTATTATTATTATTATTATTATTATTATTATTATTATTAATGTGTAGAAGAGAATAAATGAGACATTGCTGTAGATCGGCTGATGCTGGACACAGATGATGGACCACAACTTGTCTTCAGTCTTCATGTTTAATAAAACAAATCTTCAAATGAGAACCAAAAAAACAATTTTAAATGCGATTTCAAAAAAGTGCAGTAAAACACAAGCATACAAAAACACTGTGACTAACCATCATAGGTAGAGCAGATGAAGTTGAGCTTCTGGCTCTCAGGCAGCTCGATCCACTTCTGCTCTCCTCCAGACTGCACTGCTCCGCTTCTCTTCTCATGACTACAGTCTTCATTCCAGGTCCCATTCCCTGGTGCCCAGCCCTCATAGCAGATTATTGATCCAACAACCCAGAACCAGACACGCTGGGCGCAGTCGTGACGCAGGCCGAGCCACACGTGTTCAGTGGAGGCGTTTTGAGTCACTTCCTTCACCCAGAGCTGCATCTCCTCGGTGCGCACTGACACCAGGTCATGATAATGGTTCCTGCAGTATGTCAGAGCTTCCCACCAGGTCAGCTTCTCCTTAATCAGGATCAGTTTATCTGGATAAAAGAGGCAGCATTCAATAAAAGCTAAAGTGAACATTTACAACCCAATAGTTTTTTTCATCTTTTATTTAGCCGAAGATTTAAACAGGGATCTGGATATAATATCCTGAAAATATTGTTAATATAAATATATTTTTCTGCAAATTTTATAAAAAAAAGTGTAATTATCTCTCTCATATCCAAAAATTAAAACCACATCATTTAACTCACTCTCATGGCAGATGAACGGGAGTTTTTCTGTGCAGTTCACATCAGTCCAGTAACGTTGCTCAGACTCAGACACTGCAGCACAGATCAAACTTCCACTGGGTTTGTCAGATCTCCAGTATCTGAATGTGGAGTTACTCTGATCTGACCAATTCCAGGAGTCATTAAACAGACCGATCCAAGCAAGTTGAGTGTTTGAACCTCGAAGCAGACTCCAGATCTCATCATTCTCCGTTTTGTTCCTCACACTGACCAGGTCAGTGTAGTTCTCTCTGCAGTAGGTCTGAGCTTCAAGCCATTCCTTTTTTTCATTAATCAATATGTAATATGTGCCAGTGCTATTTCCTAAAAAAACAAACAATTACAAAGTGACAGCATGAATTGCTTTTGTAATTTCTCTAAATTCTGTCTATACACTGGCCATAAATTTACAAACGTTGGAAAACAATAAATGCTGATCAGCCAGATAGACTTCAGCAGTGTGTAAAATAATTACCATTAATACCATATATTATTTTTGACACTTATGGTCATGAATATGTAGATTTACCTTTATAACAAACAAATGGTAAAGATAGGGTACATATTTCATCATACAACTCGCCATATGTTTTTCCCACAACAACACAGTACTCAACTCCCCCAGCATTATTTGGTTGTCTGCTCCCCCAATGTGTGTAAGTGACTCCGTCTCTGTAGAAAGTTTGGTCGTCCAGAGACCATAGCCATCTCCCAGGTCCTGCTCTCTGTAGACCAATCCAAGCTTTCTTTGCATTTTCCTTCATCAGTGTGTGATTCAGCTTCTTCATCTCTCCCATGTTGCTGATGGTTGCCAGATCAGTGTAATTCACTCTGCAGTAAGTCTGAGCTTCACTCCAGGTTTTATTCTCATTCACAAAGTGATAGTGATGAGGAATATATGCTCCTATACCACATACTACTGTGAAAAACATAAGAAAGAAAAATAAAAGTTAAAATATGCCAGGTAAAAGATCCACCACGAACCATTGTACACTTAACAAACAAAAGTGACTTTTTTAAACCCGTTTTTTTTCCACTCTGTAATTTTTCTATTTTGTGGAATCAGAAACAGAAACTAAAGCATGACAAAATGTATTATAATATAACATTAGCTAAGCAGCTAAAAATGAATTCAAGTTGTTCAACATCAACATGATCATTTAATCCATGAAAAATGGACAAATGTTTCTTGTGCGATTCTTTATTTTGTTTGTAATCAGATCATCAAATGTCTCTTTACACTTCATAATAAAACACTTGTGTCTCTGTTTATGTTTCATTCAGCTTGGAATCACCCTAAGTGATGCTGTTATTAGAAAGATTACAGTCTGCTTTTTGTAGATTTATGTGAAATATTCATGAGGTCAGGTGCATATTAAGTATATTAAGTTAAATATATGTTAGAAAGCTTCCTTGAGAATAGACCTCATGATTAGGATCTCACAGAACACAACAAGGTTTGTTAAGCTCACAGCTAATGTCATGTTCCTGTTTGGAGTTTTATTTAAATATGACAAATAGTGACCATGCACAAAACTGTATTGTAAAAGCAGGACATGGCTTTTAAAATGGCTTCAGATAAATATAGTCTGATGTCTGTGTTTGTGCTAAGACGGAAGTATCGGACAGCCAGTGGGCAGACATTTATGCTGCGGCGCCCGGGGAGCAGTTGGGGTGTTCGGTGCCTTGCTCAAGGGCACCTCAGTCATGGCCAACCCAAGACTCGAACCCACAACCTTAGGATTACGAGTCAGACTCTCTAACCATTAGGACATGACTTGCTCCCCAAGAATACAAGAATTGGCATCAAAATAAAGTTCCACCCAAGTCATTTATAGCTGCTCATTCACAGAGTCTGTCATTTACTTCTAAATAACACACACACACATACACACACACACACACACACACACACACACACACACACACACACACACACACACACACACACACACACACACACACAAACTGTGTACATTGTGTACACACTGACCTGAGAAGAGCAGAGTCACTGAAACGAGGTGAACCATATCTGTAAAGAAATTGTCAAAAAAAAACCACATTTCCAACATTACAACTTATGAATTAACAATCTGACTCTTTCTATGTTCTGTTATCAGTTATAGCTGTAGTAAAGTTATTAATTTACCAGTTTCTCTCTCTCTCTCTCTCTCTCTCTCTCTCTCTCTCTCTCTCTCTCTCTCTCTCTCTCTCTCTCTCTCACATAAATAAATACATGAATAAATAGATATGCGTACCTCATATACGTCATGTACTCCACACAGGGTGTGTGTTACGAGTGTTCTTCTGTTCTTCACCTCACTTTGTGCACCTGAACCTAACAAACCTCTTATTATACAGTATTACTGCCCTCTTTCAATCCCACCCATCACTTTACATATTCCCTAAGGTACAGATATAATCTCAGTATCTGCTGTTCATCAGAGTTTTGATGTTCTAGTGACGCTGTTGTTATGTGTTTTTTCTTTGGAACATATTTGAATGACAGATATATCTGTGTTCATAGTTACAGAATAAAGCCTGCAGGGTTTTCTAGGAATTTGGATAAACAAAAGACAGTTGAACAGAAAGAGTTGAATTTAAAGGATGGAGAATGTGAACTTAGTTCTGAATCTTATTGTATTGTCTTGAACAACCCAAAATTCTGGTTTGCTTTATTACCATATTTTTTTAGACAATTACAATCTACGGTTTTTAACATCAGGGCTCTCAAGTATCTCGCATTGAGAGTGACAGTCACACATTTGGGTCTTTTCTCATGCTCTCCTGCCACACATTGTATTTCTCACGCAGAAAATTTTTTTGACTATTTATCATATTTAATAAGCCGCAGCACCCAAAATGTATCAGTCCGCACCGCTGTCTCTATGGAACCGGGCAGGAATCAAGCTCGTCTCAGTTCTTAGTTGAGTCTGACACTTATCAGCCAATCAAAAAAAGAGGCTACACAATAGCCAATGAGAAAATAGCACTATTGTATCTGGGTAAGATTTAACACAACAACTAATGAAAAAAAAACATTCATTACAGATGGTATTTTCAATGGTCGTTTTGAACAAACCCTCAACACGAAACAGCTTGTCTCTGGACGGGACATTGTCCTCCATCATGACCCTAAAAATGTCTTGGCTTGTGCTGAACTGTTTTATATGGGAGCAACATTACACATGATAAAGGAGTCCAAAAAGGCAACAAACACTTACAATAAACACCACCAGTCATAATCTCTCTCTCTCTCTCTCTCTCTCTCTCTCTCTCTCTCTCTCTCTCTCTCTCTCTCTCTCTCTCTCACTCACACACACACACACACACACACACACACACACACACAAATGAATAAATGTAAATTAAGCAAATACTTTGTATTTGGTTAAATTGCAGTCAGTGATCTTTACCATACAACAACGCCCCTTATGTCACACTTGCCTTTCTTCAAAACTTGAGAGCCCTGTAACTTACAGTACATGCACCAAACTCATATATAATATATATAAAACTCATATATAAAATTAAATTCAAAACATAAATAATAATGATGATTTTAACATAACTGTTTACATGGCTTGGTGTTAAACTTCCTGCATAGGTGTAAATGAGCTGAATATGATATAGTTCTTTATTCATAGAAAGCAGCAAAAACAATTAAATGTGCAAATCGACACACTGTAGTTTAAACATCAGGTTAATAGATTTCACCTACATTACCCAGAATCCCCAGGGATGCACACAACTGGTGCGCAGGGCAGCATGCGCCCAAAATGAAAAATGCGCGCTGTTTATACTCTCTAAACGCTCATGTGCGTACTGACGTCGATTCGCCATTTTAGATCGATTTAGATTGAGGTTAATACTGTGAGAGATGTCCAAAAAACAGCAAACATTAAGTAGCTTCTTTGGCATTCCGCCACCTCAAAAGAAACGTCAGAATGAGTACGAGCAGAAAAAAAGAGTTTTCTCTGAGAAGTGGCTTCAAGAAGTGGCATGGCTTGAATCCGACGATGAGCGCAGCCAAATGTGGTGTAAGATATGTCATGCACATCCCCATATAGCAGACAAAAGTAGTGCTTTCTATACAGGGACAAAGAATTTTAGTCATCCAGCATTTGATAAACACAAAAAAGCAGGGCCTAACAGTGTCCTGTAGTCCAGGGCCTAACAAATCAAACAAGCCTGCACTTGAGCCAATCAGCGCTTGTAGTGCAGAGACGGCTGAGAAACCAATTTATGTCTCTCCATCCTATGTGGGAACCCTCCCTTTGACTGACAATTGCTCCTTCCAATAGCAATGTAATGGACCGAGACCTTTACAGCTCTTTAGCCAATAAGGAGACGATTCCAACGGTATGCAACATGACACATCTCTGATGCCTGAGCTGCGCAGAAATGGATGCGTACTGGATTTATTGCTCAATTCTCGACTTTTTCACACTCTCACGCCTCGGGGTGTCAGGTTACAGGCCTTTTTTCACAGCAGCCTTCTAGGCAGAGAGGCTCTCTTTGCCTTTTAAACTGAGCATGCAGTCTTTTAATTCAAAGTTATACAGTAAACAAGTAAACCGGAAAAACATGACCGTACGGACATGTCCGTAGAAAAATATTTTTATTGAAGCCATTTTTGGGTCTATTAACTTGAATTTTTTTTTGGTGAAAGCCAAGCTATGACCCTCAGTTGTTATTTGGTTCCTAACATGTTCCAAAGCAATAAGATTAATCAGTTTATCAGGTAAACAACTCAGATGGAAATCAAAACCTTCCATTCTAGCCTCTGTAACTTTGTGCCAGTAAGGTCTAGAATCAATCTGACACTTGTATCTGAAACTAGAGAATCTCTGAGTCCATGCTCACTCCTGTGTGTTAAAGTATGTGGGAGCTGTAACACTTTTTGTTGGATAGGTCATGTAGGCGAAAAACCTGCAAAAAGGGGGCGAGGTCCTTAAACAATAGCACAAGGTTTCTTCTGGTGGGCTGGAGTGGAAATGCAGTTCCCTGAACTGCAGAACTCGAACTGTGTTGAAACGCTATGGGAACGCCCCGCGTTACCGCACTCTGAACCACGTGTGTAATCTGACCAATAGGCATTGGGATGTGACGTCATCGGCGGGTGACGTCGCGTGAACAGGAAGCTACAAATGGCTGCGAGATGGACAAGACGCTAGCTTCTGCTCATTCAGGTAAGCACTGTTTTTCTGATACTGTGTTTCTGATCGAGTGATGGCTAGCAGACAGAATTTCCGTAAGTGTGTTTTTCCGTGTCCCCGTTTCATTACAGGGAAGGATTCGCATGATCGGTGTGTTGTTTGCTTGAGAGTGGAGCATGCACAATCGGTTGCTATGCGCACGCTTCACTTTCAGAGAGCGCTCTTCGAGAAGAGCTCTCTCGCTCCCTCGATCCCTCCAGATGAGTCCTCTCCAGTCTCGTCTGCGGAATCGAGCTCATGCTCCCTCGCAGAAGCAGGCCCGATGGCTGCTTCTTCTCCCTGCGCTAGCAGCACAGCATTACATGTCTCTCCCTCCAAGGAAGGAGATCTGATGGATGCTAGCAAGCCCGTGGTCTCCTTACAGCTTGTGCTGTACGAGGAGCTCCTCGAGGTCGTGACACGAGGCGTAGCCAAGCTGGATTTAGATTGGCCGGTGGAGCAGCAGAAGCAGCGCGCACTCAGTAAGCTGGATGAGCATTTCCTGCTTCCTGTGTCACTTCCTGGACACCGGGGCCTGCCATTTTTTCCCGATCTGCAGGCCGAGGTGTGCAGATCCTGGGAAACTCCTTACTGGGCACACACTTCTCCTCGTCACTCCTCACTCTACGCAAATGTGGTTGAGGCTAAGGCATGCGGCTAAGGGGCGATGCCGCGTGTGGAAGAGACGCTGGCTAGCTATCTCTCCCCTAGTGTAGCTTCATAGCTAAAGGCTTCGGTGTTCCCTTCTAAGCCGCTACGTGCTACATCGGCCTTAGTGGGGAAGGCTTACTCGGCAGCAGGTAAGGCCGTGGGCTGCCTCCACACCCTGGGTGTGTTGCACGCGTACCAGGCTGCTATGAGATTTGGGTGAGGAACTTAGCTCCGGGACCACTGATATTGAGGAGTTGCATTGGATTGCCAACTTGACCCTACATGGCACGGGCCGTTGGTAGGTCTATGGCGGCCCTGGTGGCCACTGAAAGGCATCTGTGGCTCACCTTGTCCGACCTCCTGGACAAGGATTGAGCTGTGCTGATGGATGCACCAATGGCTCCTCCTGGACTGTTTGGCGATGCTGTGATGGCGGTCTTGAACAAGTTCCAGGAGTCTAAAAAGCAGTCGGCTGCGTTTCACCGCGAAGCCTAGAAACAAAGCATGGCCACCCAATCTCTGCGGGTGGGGCCAAAGGGCCCAAGGCAACGCTCTAGGCCCAAGAAGGAGCAGGATGACCTGAGGGTCACCCTCGCCTCCGACAAACGGGCAGTGGTGCATAGACCTTGTCAGTCTATTGTTGGGGGATAGGGCACACCTTACGTTATGGTGCCCATCCCTCCCCTGCACCACTGGGGCACCAGGCCGTTGACTCTGCCACAAGATGTGCTCCAGAGATGTGCTCCACTTCCGCCCAAAGTCTCAGTACGGATGGGGGAAACCCGCTGCCTCTCAGGAGGTGTCAACGAGTGCAGTATGTTGCTCTGGCCGATCAGGTCATGGAGGCCGGTCTGCCAGCCCTGCCACAAGATGTACCTCAGGGCGCAGCTTCCCTCCAGCGGTTCGCTCCCCACCTTTCCACCCGACGGTTCGTTGTGGAGGGGGAGGGTCCCCTGAGGAACTTTCTGACAGCTTGTGAGGAGCTGCCAGGAGTCTCCCGGTGGGTCCTGCAGATTATAAAGGACGGCTTCACGGTTCAGTCCGCGTCCTCTCCTCCCTGTTTCAACGGGATGTGTCCCACCCTGGGAGGACCCAAGCAGGCTCTGGTCCTGGAATAAGAAGTGTGCACACTCCTGAGGAAAGGAACCATCGAGGTGGTTCCCCCCTCGGTTCGTGAGTCAGGCTTCTACAGCCCGTACTTTGTCATTCCAAAGAAGGATGGCGGGTTGCGTCCCATTCTAGATCTATGCTCTAGGGCCATTTATATCCCGGGACGGTTGAATGTCAGAGCAGATACCCTGTCGAGGCAGGGGCCGAGGCCTGGGGAATGGCGTCTCCACCCTGAGGTGGTGGAGTTCATATGGCAGAGGTTCTACAGAATTTTCTATTTGTGGATCTGGTGTCCCTAATTGGGGGCCCTTCGTGGGAAATTCCTCCCAGGAGGGATCTCCTCTCACAGGCAGGCGGAACCCTGGTGCACCCCCACCCAGAGCTGTGGAGGCTGTGGCTGTGACCCCTGAGGGGGCACAGTATCTAGTGGCTGGTATCTCTACCAAGGTAGTGGAGACCCTTCTCCACTCCAGAGCTTCCTCCATGAGGAGGTCGTACACCGCACGATGGCGACTCTTTACATCGTGGTGCGAGCACCATGGCCTGGAACCAGTTAACTGCCCAATCGGCTCAGTTCTGGAGTTCTTACAGGAACAGTTTGCCGCTGGTTTAACCCCCTCGACCCTGAAGGTTTACGTGTCCGCAAACGCGGTATACAGCACCCCACTGGCGGGGCAGTCGCTGGCTAGGCACTCACTGGTAACTCCTCTGCGGCGCCCGGAGGCTGCGGCCCAGGACGTGACCCAGAGTGCCTGTCTGGGATCTCTATTGGAGCCCCTTCTTCAAGCCATTGACCAAAGTGGCCCTTAGGTTTCTGTCTATTAAGACCACCTTCCTCTTGGCGATTTCCTCCCTGAAGAGGATCAGGGATCTGCAGGCTCTGTGCGTGGCCCCGTCTCACCTGGGGTTTGCCCCTGGCATGGCCAGAGTGTTTCTCTATCCAAAACCTGGGTACGTACCGAAGGTGCCTTTGGCCCCCTCACGACCTGTCCTGTTGCAGGCATTCTGCCCTCCTCCATTTACAGCCCCGAACAGGAGCGACAGAACTGACTGTGTCCAGTGCAAGCACTGGTCACTTACCTCCGCAGGACAAGTCTGTGGAGAAAGTCATAGCAACTGCTTGTCTGCTACCGCCCTACCAGGAAGGGTTTCCCGGCTGCTAAGCAGATGTTGAGCAGATGGGTAGTGGATGTGATTGTGTCAGCTCACGAGTCCTCTGGCCTCCCCGCAGCGCTCGGTGTCCGAGCTCTCTAAGCAGGGTCTGGTCAGTGTGGCGTGATTGGACACTCGTTCCCATAGCGTTTGGATGCAGCTTGAGTTCCGAAAGGGAACGTCTCTAGGTTACGAATGTAACCCTAGTTCTCTGAGGAACGAGATGCTGCATCTCCGTGCCACACTCCCTGCATACCTATGGCACTTACCTTCTCTCGCAGGAGCTAGCATCTTGTCCATCTCACAGCCATTTGTAGCTTCCTGTTTATGTGACGTCACCACCGATGACGTCACGTCCCACCGCCTATTGGCCAGATTACACACGTTGTTCAGAGCGCGGTAACACAGGTGCGTTCCTATAGTGTCCCGAAGCAGAGTCTCGTTCCTCATGGAACTAGGGTTACGGTCGTAACCTAGAGACAGTATCGCTGTAACAATGGGGTTATCAGACCAGCCAACCTTGTAAAAAGTTTTTGAGTAGCAACTTACTGCAGCGATACGCGAGGTCAGGCACATTTGCTGGTCAGTGTTGATTAAGTTCACATGCTCACTCATTACAACTTTTTACTTACTTCCACATAGTTCTCACTCACCACCCTATCTAGTTATTCAACATACAAGTAGACCTTGAAGAACTCTTTTATTGAAACGGCAACATAAAAACTATTTTAACAACTCTATGTATTGCCCCCCTCCTTGAACCACCACCTTATTGTGGTGGAGGGGTTTGCGTGCCTGAATGATCCTAGGAGCTATGTTGTAGGGTCTCCCAATGCAAACAGGTCCTAGGTGACAGGCCAGACAAAGAGTGGTTCAAAAACCCTTATGAAGAAAATTAAAACAAGGTCCGTGATGTCGCCCGGTATGGCGCAACCGGGGCCCCACCCTGGAGCTAGGCCCGGGGTTGAGGCTCACATGCGAGCACCTGGTGGCCGGGTCTTACCCCACGGGGCCTGGCCGGGCTCAACCCGAAGGAGCGACGTGGGGCGGATCTCCTGTGGGCCCACCACCTGCAGGTGAAACCGTAAGGGGCTGGTGCAATGTGGATTGGGTGGCAGTCGAAGACGGGAGCCTTGGCGACCCAATCTCCGGACACGGAATCTGACTCTAGGGACATGGAATGTCACCTCGCTGGGGGGGAAGGAGCCTGAGCTGGTGCGGGAGGTTGAGAGATACCAACTAGAGATTGTTGGGCTCGCCTCCACGCACAGCTTGGGCTCTGGAACCCAACTCCTCGAGAGAGGCTGGACTCTCTACTACTCTGGAGTTGCCCACGGTGAGAGGCGGCGGGCTGGTGTGGGCTTGCTCATAGCCCCCCAGCTCAGAAGCCATGTGTTGGAGTTCACCCCAGTGAACAAGAGGGTCGTTTCCCTGTGCCTTCGGGTCGGGGAGAGGTCTCTCACTGTTATTTGTGCTGGGAGGAGTTATTTTGCGGGTCTGGGAGGAGTTCGGTGAGGCCATGGAGAAGGACTATCGGTTGGCCTCGAAGAAATTCTGGCAAACCGTCTGGCGTCTCAGGAGGGGGAAGCATTGCCCTGCTCACACTGTTTACAGTGGGAGTGGGAATCTGCTGACTTCAACTGGTGACATCCTTGGACGGTGGAAGGAGTACTTCGAGGATCTCCTCAACCCCACCAACATGTCTTCCATTGAGGAAGCAGAGGCAGAGGGCTCGGTTGTGGACTCGTCGATCCCCCAAGCTGAGGTAGTTGAGAAGCTCCTCAGTGGCAAGGCACCGGGGGTGGATGAGATCCGCCCTGAGTACCTTAAGTCTCTGGATGTTGTGGGGCTGTATTTTCTGACACGCCTCTGCAACATCGCGTGGCGGTTGGGGACAGTGCCTCTGGACTGGCAGACTGGGGTGGTGGTCCCTCTGTTTAAGAAGGGGGACCGGAGGGTGTGTTCCAACTATAGGGGGATCACACTTCTCAGCCTCCCCGGAAAAGTCTATGCCAGGGTACTGGAGAGAAGAATTCGGCCGATAGTCGAACCTTGGATTCAGGAGGAACAATGCGGGTTTCGTCCTGGTCGTGGAACACTGGACCATCTCTATACCCTCACCAGGTTGCTGGAGGGTTCATGGGAGTTTGCCCAACCAGTCCACATGTGTTTTGTGGATCTGGAGAAGGCATTTGACTGTGTCCCTTGTGATGGCCTGGTGGGGGTGCTCTGGGAGAATTTGGTCCGGGGCCCTCTGTTAAGGGCTGTCCGGTCCCTATATGACCGGAGCAGGAGTTTGGTTCGCATTGCCGGCAGTAAGTCAGACTTGTTCCCGGTGCATGTTGGACTCCTGCAGGGCTGCCCTTTGTCACCGGTCCTGTTCATTATTTATATGGACAGGATTTCTAGGTGCAGTCGGGGGCCGGAGGGAGTCAGGTTTGGGGGCCACAGGATTTCGTCTCTGCTTTTTGCAGATGATGTTGTCCTGTTGGCTTCTTCAAATCAGGACCTTCAGCATGCACTGGGACGGTTTGCAGCCGAGTGTGAAGCGGCGGGGATGAGAATCAGCACCTCCAAGTCCGAGGCCATGGTTCTCAGCCGGAAAAGGGTGGCTTGCCCTCTTCAGGTTGGTGGAGAGTTCCTGCCTCAAGTGGAGGAGTTTAAGTATCTTGGGGTCCTGTTCACGAGTGAGGGAAGGATGGAGTGGGAGATCGACAGGCGGATCGGTGTATCTTCTGCAGTGATGCGGTCGATATACCGATCTGTTGTGGTGAAGAGAGAGCTGAGCCGCAAGGCGAAGCTCTCTATTTACCAGTCGATCTACGTTCCTACCCTCACCTATGGTCATGAGCTTTGGGTCATGACCGAAAGGAAAAGATCCCGGATACAGGCGGCCGAAATGAGTTTCCTCCGCAGGGTGGCTGGGCGCACCCTTAGAGATAGGGTGAGAAGCTCAGTCACTCGGGAGGAGCTCAGAGTAGAGCCGCTGATCCTCCACATTGAGAGGGGTCAGCTGAGGTGGCTCGGGCATCTGTTTCGGATGCCTCCTGGAAGCCTCCCTGGGGAGGTGTTCCGGGCATGTCCAACCGGGAGGAGGCCACGGGGAAGATCTAGGACATGCTGGAGGGACTATGTCTCTCGGCTGGCCTGGGAATGCCTCGGTATTCCCCCGGAAGAGCTGGAGGAAGTGTCTGGGGAGAGGGAAGTCTGGGCATCCCTGCTTAGACTGCTGCCCCCGCGATCCGGCTCCGGATAAGCGGTAGAAAATGGATGGATGGATGGATGTATTGCCATAAATTAGACCTAATGAACAAACCGGTAACTTCATATCTGACAACACATACATGTTAATTTTCTCAGCAATAATGCAAGACTCTAGACTTCACTATGGTTTTGACTGGCTGACCATATAATACCTCCCTCATCATTTCTACTTTCTGCTTTTATGTCCCTGCTTTTCACATAAAAATCTGATGTCCATCAGATGTGATCTACAGGAGCCAGTAACAATCGAGTCAGAAAACGATTGATATTTAAAAAATTACATTAGTTTCGTCATGTTATAGCATGACTGTGTGCTATAAAAGGGATTCACAGACGCTCGCGGATATTGATTTCTGCGTGCTCGCGCCAGTTTGTCTTTTCCATTAAAGTACGACCGCAATGCATTTACAGGCATGACTTACGTTTCCTATATAAATACTGCCAAATAAAGTAAAACTTGATCTGTGCGTAAAACTTAAACTTGAGGCACAACACCGGACACTTGGGCACATGCCCCATTAAAGGAGTCTAATGATGCATGTGGTTCGGCAGGCTTATTAAAATGGATGAAATTCACAATTCTGGCCATTTACCTTTGAAACGTTAAGTCCTCACTTGTAAAAAACAGTCACTGTAAGAAGAATTGAAGACAGACAGAGACAGATGAAAACCATATTCATTTTGACGGCTCTCCGCTTGTAGCGTTGAAGAGTTGTAAACTGGAGCTATGATTGGTCGAATTATTATTTTCACAGGTGGCTGCCCAATGCGGTTACACCCATAGGCGCATTGCGTGGTGTGCAAATGCACAGACAGTTGAACTCAAAGGCATCAATGATTTTTACAATGCGAATTTTGAAGTGACAAATCGTAGCAGCGTACTTTGATGTCTGAATGCGTATCTGCTACACAAAATGCGTAAAGGTTGGCAGGTCTGGGTTATTCTTCTTCACAAAATCTACACTTCTATTCAGTGAAAGTGGTTTTAGTTTGATGACAAATTTAAAACTTACCCTAACTTTTAACCCTGCATGTTTATGATGTATATTTGTGATGTGGAAAACAAAACGAATAGATATACTAAAACACAAACTTGAAATGTACTTTTATTTTATCGGAAACTGGCAGCAGGTCATTACGATAAATATCCTTACACACGAAAGAAACAAGTGCTCAAAAATCCCAGGTATAGAAACCATCAACATGTCATTATGCAGACATTATTTAGACATTAGGCTGAAATTATTTAGTTCTTTATTCTTAGAAAGCAGACAAAAAACAAAAATATGTGCAAACCAACCAACACACTGTAGTTTAAACATCGGCATAAAGATTTCACCAACATTACCCAGAAACCCCTTTATTAATAAGAACCATCAGTAATAATAATAATAATAATAATAATAATAATAATAATAATAATAATAATAATAATAATAATAAGTAATGTGTAGTTCAAGTTCAAGTTTATTTATATAGCACATTTACAAACAGCCACACGGCTGACCAAAGTGCTTAACAGTGCAGTGTAGAAGAGAATAAATGAGACATTGCTGTAGATCAGCTGATGCTGGACACAGATGATGGACCACGACTTGTCTTCAGTCTTCATGTTTGATAAAACAAATCTTCAAACAAAAACGATGAAAAAAAAACTATTTTAAAAGCGATATACAAAAAATATGCAGTAAAACACAAGCATACAAAAACACTGTGACTAACCATCATGGGTAGAGCAGATGAAGTTGAGCTTCTGGCTCTCAGGCAGCTCGATCCACTTCTGCTCTCCTCCAGACTGCACTGCTCCGCTTCTCTTCTCATGATTACAGTCTTCATTCCAGGTCCCATTCCCTGGTGCCCAGCTCTGATAGCAGATTATTGATCCAAGAACCCAGAACCAGACACGCTGGGAAGTCGTGATGCAGGCCGAGCCACACGTGTTCAGTGGAGGCGTTTTGAGTCACTTCCTTTACCCAGAGCTGCATTTCCTCGGTGCGCACTGACACCAGGTCATGATGATGGTTCCTGCAGTATGTCAGAGCTTCCCACCAGGTCAGATTCTCCTTAATCAGGATCAGTTTATCTGGATAAAAGAGGCAGCATTCAATAAAAGCTAAAGTGAACATTTACAACCCAATAGTTTTTCATCTTTTATTTAGCTGAAGATTTAAACAGGAATCTGGATATAATATTCTGAAAATATTGTTAATATAAATATTTTGTTCTGTAAATTTTATTAAAAAGTTTAATTATCTGTCTCATATCCATTTGTGATTGTATTTATAAAACAACATGTATTGTATACAGTTCATGAAAATACAAAACAGCATCAGGAATCTTTAATTAAATAAAAAATTTGAAACCACATCATTTGATTCACTCTCATGGCAGATGAACGGGAGTTTTTCTGTGCAGTTCACATCAGTCCAGTAACGTTGCTCAGACTCAGACACTGCAGCACAGATCAAACTTCCACTGGGTTTGTCAGATCTCCAGTATCTGTATAGGACTTATTCTGATCTGACCAATTCCAGGAGTCATTAAACAGACCGATCCAAACCCCTGAGTTGTAAGAAATATTAACCACACTCCAGATCTCGTCATTCTCAGTTTTGTTCCTCATACTGACCAGGTCGGTGTATTTCTCTCTAAGAAGGTCTGAGCATCGAACGAGCTCTTTTTATCATTAATAAACACATATTTATTAGTGTTTGTGTTCTTTTCTGAATAAAACAAGAACACAAACAACATAACAACAACATAAACATGCAGTTGAAACAATGAACTTCATTAAATTTTTGCTTTTCATGCCAATAAAGGAACTAAACAGTGAATTAGAACAAAAATCAAGAAAAATAACTACTACAATTAGATCCTCCATTATAGAATTAGATTTTCATTACTGTAACATTGTTAAACATATTACTTTTTATAACCATCTCTTACCTTCATAACATACAAAAGGATTCAATATTTCACATTGGTGATCATTCCAGAGATTACTGTTCAAATAAAACTCCACATAGTACTCAACTCCATTATAGTTGTCTGGCATTCCACTAACCCAGTTTGTGTAAGTGACTCCGTCTCTGTAGAAAGTTTGGTCTTCCAGAGACCACAGCCATCTCCCAGGTCCCACTCTCTGTAGACCAATCCAAGCTTTCTTTGCATTTTTCTTCATCAGTGTGTGATTCAGCTTCTTCATTTCTCCCATGTTGCTGATGGTTGCCAGATCAGTGTAATTCTCTCTGCAGTAAGTCTGAGCTTCACTCCAGGTTTTATTCTCATTCACAAAGTGATAGCGATGAGGAATATATGCTCCTATACCACATACTACTGTGAAAAACAAAAAAGTGACGTGTTATTGCATGATGCTATGATAAGATTTTAAAATGTTATCTCTTACTTTAAAAAATCAGTTTTATTTTATTTTTATTCCCTGGAATAACAGACCAACCCTTCACATTATTATCATGTATACTTAAATATGCTAGGTAAAATATGCCAGGTAAAAGTTCCACCACGAAACATTGTACACTTAATAAATAAAAATGGCTTTTTAAACCTGTTATTTATTTATTTATTTATTTATTTATTTATTTGAACTCAGTCATTTTTCTATTTTGTGGAATCAGAAACTAAAGCATGACAAAATGTATTATAATATAACATTAGCTAAGCAGCTAGAAATGAATTTTGTTTGTAATCAGATCATCAAATGTCTCTTTACACTTCATAATAAAACACTTGTGTCTCTGTTTATCTTTCATTCAGCTTGGAATCACCCTAAGTGATGCTGTTATTAGAAAGATTACAGTCTGCTTTTTGTAGATTTATGTGAAATATTCATGAGGTCAGGTGCATATTAAGTATATTAAGTTAAATATATGTTAGAAAGCTTCCTTGAGAATAGACCTCATGATTAGGATCTCACAGAACACAAGGTTTGTTAGGCTCACAGCTAATGTCATGTTCCTGTTTGGAGTTTTATTTAAATATGACAAATAGTGACCATGCACAAAATTGTGTTGTAAAAGCAGGACATGGCTTTTAAAATGGCTTCAGATAAATATACTCTGATGTCTGTGTTTGTGCTAAGACAGAAGTATCGGACTTTCACCACTGGTGCATCAGCAGATTTTTCATCCACTTTTAAGCTGCACAATACTTCAGCATTGAGGGCTTCATTTGTTGATACAAAAATAGCCTCAGATTACAAAGTGAAAAAAAATAATGTCAAACTTGTTTCAAACTGAAACTAAAGAGTAAATACAAGAATTGGCATCAAAATAAAGTCATTTATAGCCCCACATTCACAGAGTCTGCCTTTTTCATTTAAATAACACACACACACACCCACACCCACACACACACACACACACACACACACACACACACACAGTGTACATTGTGTACACACTGACCTGAGAAGAGCAGAGTCACTGAAACGAGGTGAACCATATCTGTAAAGAAATTGTCAAAAAAAACACACAGGGTGTGTGTTACGAGAGTTCTTCTGTTCTTCACCTCACTTTGTGCACCTGAACCTAACAAACCTCTTATTATACAGTATTACTGCCTTCTTTCAATCCCACCCATCACTTTACATATTCCCTTAGATACAGATGTAATCTCAGTATCTGCTGTTCATCAGAGTTTTTGCTGTTGCAGTGACACTGTTATGTGTTTTTATCTGGAACATATTTGAATATATCCCTGTGAGATGTTCATATTTACAGAAAAAATGCAGCAAGGTTTTTCCATGACTTTGGATAAACAAAAGACAGGTGAACAGAAAGAGCTGTATTTAAAGAATGTAGAATGCGAACTTAGTTCTAATTCTTATTATAAAGTCGTTTGCAAAAGTTTTGGAAACCCCTGACAATCTCCATCATTTTCATTTATAAATATTTTGGGTGTTTTGATCTGTCAACTAACTGAAGGACATTAAATTAATATTTCAGTAGTGATATGAGGTTAATTCTATTAACAGAAAATGTGCAATATGCATCAAAACGAAATTAGACAGGTGTATACATTTGGGCACATTGCCATTTTGTTGATTTGAATACCTGTAACTACTTAGCACTGATTAATTGGAACAAACAATTGGTTCAGTGGCTCCTTAAGCCTTTAACTTCATAGACAGGTGCATCATATCATGTGAAAAAGGTATTTAAGGTGGTCATTGTTGTTCTCTTTGACTCTCCTCTGAAGAGTGGCAACATGGAAGCCTCAAAACAACTCTCAAATGACCTGAAAACAAAGATTGTTCAACATTATGGTTTAGGGGAAGGCTACAAAAAGTTATCGCAGAGCTATAAGCTGTCAGTGTCCACTGTGAGGAACATAGTGAGGAAATGAAAGACCACAGGCACAGTTCTTGTTAAGGCCAGAAGTGGCAGGCCATGTTGTAGACCCAAAAGTGAAGGATGGTGAGAACGGTCAAAAAAAGTCCACAGTCCACCACCAAAGACCTACAACTTCAATGTGCTGCAGATGGTGTCACTGTGCATCGTTCAACAATTCAGCACACTTTGCACAAGGTAAAGCTGCACGGGAGAGTGATGCAAAAGAAGCCTTTTCTGCACACACGCCACAAACAAAGTCGCCGGAGGTATGCAAACGTACATTTGGACAAGTCAGCTTCATTTTGGAATAAGGTGCTGTTGAGTGATGAAACACGTTAAAAGTAAAGGAGCTATGATGATATTGGCATTGTTCTCCTTGACATAGAGCTGATGTATCAGCCTGATCAATACAGTGGGCATTTGGACAATATGAGCTTCAAGGTCTCGAGTATGTCAGAAAGTTGTAGATGTGAACAACCATGCACTTAAGAAGGTCACTGAATATTTTGTTAACAAAGGCTTGAAATACAGCAGGCATTTTGTTAAGTCCACATAGTATGACCAAGTACTCGTGTCCCCTGGTAGTGTGGAATGTGGTTTTCCACTTCACTCTTTCTCGCCAGTGGTTTATCTTTGTAATTTTTCCAAAGCCTGGGTCTCTGAGATAGACAGTAAGAATATTCTGCTTTTAGAAAGGGAGGTGTTCGGTAATAGATTGATAGTACAATCCCATGATCTATGTGGTGGCATTTGGGTGGCTTGTTCCTTGTTGAACACCTCCCCCAGGTCATGGTATTCCAGGGAGACATCAACAACGTGAGTGGTGTCTGGGATTTCAATGGAGGTGGAGTGGCACCGAAAGCTCATAGAGAATGAGTGGTGTTTGAGGAGCTCCGTGAGGTGGTAATGTTCGTCGTTGTTAAGTTGAATTTAAATTGGCCTGTAGAAGTTAGTGTAGCTAAAAACATGCCTAATATCTCATTCCATGCTAGATGACTGCTTTCTGACTGCCAGTTTTCCCGGACCTCCATGCTAACATATCAACGTCTTGGGGAATCCCTATTCGGCTGTCTATTTTTTTCAGCCACTTCTAATTATTCAACTATTGTAGGGCCAGGGGTATGCAGCCATGCCTAGTGTCTCTCCCCTACATTGCCCGCATGGAGGAAGCCTGTGCTCCTTCTAAGCCATGTAGAGTCACCGAAGCCATTGTGTGGAAGGCCTACATGGAAACAGGACAAGCCAATGTGCCCCTGAACAACATAGTGGTCTTGCAGGCCTACCAAACTGACCTGCTAAAAGAGCTTAACTGTGGTGGGGATTGAACCTCAAGGCAATATCTGAGTTCCACCGAGCCAAAGATCTCCCACTTCCAGCCACAAACAGCACCCCCCCCCCACACACACACCTTTCCTGCTCAGAGCGAGTGTTGCAGCCTGAGCTCACCCATCAAAGTCTATGGAGGCCTGTCAGCATGCCCAGACCCAGGCCTGTCAAGTAAGCTAAAAAAGAAATCCTGATGCCCGAGGGCTTTGATCCCTAGGAGCGACTTCCCCTTCCTCCGACTTTGCCATCTCTGGCATTTTGGAGGTCAGTAAGGTCTGCCCTTACTCTCTTTTCTTGTCTCCTGGATCAGCACCTGCAGGGTATCAGGGAGATCAGCATGATGTTGACATCTTTTGTAGACAATTTGGTAGCATGGAAACTTCTAAGTGTGTCCTAGATACTGTAGAAAAAGGTTACAGGATCAAGTTCACTTCCCGTCCTCCATTTCAGGGTGTATTGCCCACAGTGTTGGCAAACACCTAACCATGTTTCTCCAAGAGAAACTGCTCTCGCTTCTAAGGAAAGGGACCTTAGTTTATAATCCCCTCCCAGATCAAGACTCCAGCTTTTACATCTGGTATATTGTTGTATATATATATAAATACAGGGGTCTGTGTCCAACTTTGGACCTGCAGGCTCTAAACGCTGAATGAGATTTGCATGATGAGTAGTTTGAAGGATGTAAAAAGCATTTAATTCGACAGCCAATTTAGTAGAAACAGTTACACCTATTCATGCAATTTTCTATATGTCATATATGCAATGCATAAAATCCTATACAATCTTCAGTTAATGTTCAAATTATAAAATATAGCTCAATAACATTAACATTGGAAGTCAACATTTAAACCAGGATCCAACTCATTATATAATATTCTGCCAAAAGGATGCAAAAGAAAACCTAAAATAAATGCCTTGTTACTTAACCAATAGTAAAGCAGTTCATCTAGTAGTACAGGAATTAATTATAACAATAATACAGTTCATTTAAAGCATTTTGCAGACACCCTTACATTTTACCTCATTTTATAGCTAAGCAATTGAGAGTTAAGGGCCCAGCAGTTGCAGAATAATGGACATGGGATTCAAACTCACAACCTTCCGATTGGTAGTCCAACACCTTAACTACTAAGCTAGCACATCCTGCAATTTTTTGTCAGTGGAGAAAGTAGTGACAGAAATTGCGTCTTTTCAAAACTTGCTGTATGTGAACAGTCTGTTTTTGCTTGGACAGGAGATGGTTTCCAGTGGATATTTTACCATAGCATTTTTTTTATTTACCATTTTGAGATCAAAATCACTTGTGAACCCAGTCTCTCTCTCTCTCTCTCTCTCTCTCTCTCTCTCTCTCTCTCTCTCTCTCTCTCTCTCTCTCTCTCTCTCTCTCTCTCTGTCTCTCTCTCTCTCTCCCTCCCTCCCTCTCCCAACACACAAACAGACACCCACACAAAACACACAATCATTGCATACACACTGACCTGGGAGCAGGAGCAGGTTGTTAAATGAGATCAACCATATTTACAAGTAACATAAAAGCTATTTAAAGACATTTACAAAATTACACTGTACGTTCAAATGTATATATGAATAAACATCAGCTATACATACCCGTCAAGTTTCTCATGTACTTTTCTGATAAAGTGGATGTAAATGGTCAGGGTGTGGGGCAAGTCGTGGCCTAATGGTTAGAGAGTCTGGACATGTAAAGTACAATCAATGTAAAGTAATGGCTTGTGATGTCAGACATGGCTGTATGTCCCCATATTCTTTTTTACTGTATTTTCTTGATTCCTTAGGTTGTATTCCTGTATGTCACCAGATGGAATTGTGGGATCGTAGTTTAGCAGAGCGTTAGAGGAAAGAGTCTAACAATGCTATATATAAAGAATTATAAACTGCCACAAAAGGCCCCTAGGGGCACACCATTTGACTATGCCACCCCTTATGAGGGGAACAGTCCCAAAAGGACACAGGTTCGTTACCTAATGATCAGCAAGAGACGAGGGCACGAGAATAACACAATAAATCTTTTTGTACAGTTGTGCAGGATTACAATTCTCTAAAGAAAAAGTCAAATCTTCAGTCACTAAACATGAAATCAAATTGACAGCACACAACATATACTTGAAATGACGAGGCCTTTCCAGAGCAAGAGGAGATAACACATGACCCAGCTACAGCACAGTGTCAAGCCACACAACTCACACATGTGGAAGGTACACAAAGGCACACAGAAAGGCACACAGGCACTCAGTGAACAAGCCACCCTCAAAAAGGTACAGCAATTATTCCTGTTTAAGCCAGGTTACAGGAGGCTTTTGAGGGGGCTCGAGAACATTTGAATTTGACGGCCGAGCATCACAGGAAGCAGCATGACCTGCAGGTACGTGATACACCATTGGGGGAGGGTTAGTTGGTTTATCTCCACGATTATGGCGTGAGAGGGCGCCATAAGATCCAGGACCTGTGGAGCCTAGTGGTGTATCAGGTAGTGAGAGCACCTCTGGCAGGAGGGTCAGTGTACACCATTGCGCCAGTAGATGATTTGAGTAAGGTAAAATGGGTTCACCGCTCTTTGTTGAAGACCCGTATATGAAGAGAGTCACCTGCTGTTATTCCTGCAGATGATCCTGTTGTAGTCAAGGTACCATCATCGGAGGGCTTCCCATTTGAGGAGGTTGATCTGTGGGTTTTGGTACCTGAATCTCTACAGGGTGTTGGTGGGCTAACACTAAGGGACCCAGTGCCTCCACCTGCCCTTTTTCCTCTATGCTTAACTGAAAATCTTGACTCTACAGCTCCAGCGGTTCCTGGACTACCTGGTGTGGGGTCTCCAGATTTATAGTCAGTAAGGGAACCCTCACCGGTAGATCAGCCTGGTAATAGTGGGGTTGCCTTGTGGCGGACGAGGCGAGCTAATGCGGGTCATCATTCCAATTGACACCACCTCCCTCGGGCAGTGGAAGAAGGGGGGGGGGGGGGTGTTTCCATGGTAGCTCCGGCATCTAATGCTGTTTCTGCCCTTTTCAGGCCCTGGCACTAAGTCATTCCCTGGCCATTGTGGGGTTGTGTCCATCGTCGGGGCGACGATGCAAGATCTAGGGGTAGATTGTAATAGGGCAGTCTAGGTACTGCCCTTTTAAACGTGGTTTTCACGTGAATGACAGGTGTGACAGCCTATTGGCTGCTGCTCCGGGTGTATTGAAGGCGTAGTTTGTCACCTGGGTACGCATCATACAACTATTGTGTGTGGGTGTGCGCGCGCAGCTTGTGGGAGGTATGTATCCAGCTGTATGGCTAACGTTGCTGCTAGCGTCTGTGCACTATCTAAGGTGTATTTGTTTATAGCCAGGTTATGGTCCCGATTGGTACGACGTTGCTGTTGGGTACAGGCTGTCCTTCACTCCAGGTTGTGTGTGCTCTGGATCAGGTTGTGTGTGCTCTAGTTGCAGTTCGTTGATTACGGATAAAGCTGTGAATAACTGAACCCGTGTGCTTCGCGCTCTATTTCCGGGTATGTATATCTAGTCCTTTTGAGCATTATCGGGGTGGTGTTTTTGACGATTGATTTTATTAACTTTTGTTTATTTTAGTGCATCTGTTCGTAAGCACATCGTTGCTGTGGACTGCAGGGCGAATGCTCCTTAGACCACGTTAAGACTGCACTGTTTGTTCTGCTGCTATTTTTACGACTGTGACCGTTTGTATTCATTACTTTGTGGTTTTGTTTTTGTTTGTCACGCTCATGCTGGAGGCTTAGGTGAAGTGTGGTCAGTCCGAGCCGTCATTTAAGAGAGAGGTGCCATTAACGGTGCCTGCTTAACTTCACCGGTTGTTATATTGCCACCAGCAGCGTGTTTGTTTTGTTTAATGTTGATTTGAGTTTTCTTTGTTGAAGGCTCCTTTCAGCTTTAAGTTTTTGTCCTTTTGTTAACTTGTTTTTTTTTTTGTATTTAATGTGCTTTAATTTGTAGACTGTTGTCTTCACGTGTATTGTTTGCTTTATTTATTCTTTTGGTTTTGTTCTTCTCTTTTAACCCCTTGCTGCTCCATGGCATGTCTAGGTTTGAGCTTTTTGGCACGAACCTAGTATTTACATGTTTCTGTCTGACCCTTGTGGCCAGTAAATTGTCCATTGTGTTCCCCTTTATGGTGTGAACTTATTCTAACGCGAGTTGTTGGGTTGAATGTGAGTTGAACTAATTGTGTTTTTGTTTTTATTTATTTATTTGTTTTTTTATTTCAGGAGCCCCAGTGAGGGAAGCTAGCTGCCTTGGCCTTGTGGTGGTGGTGTTTCTCACAGTATGTTTTTGCCATTGATATCTGCGTCTCCCTCACTTAGAGTGGGTGTGGTGTGAGTGTTTGTGTTTATGAGTAGTGTGTCTTAGGATACTCACTGTTCAGCTGCCCTACTGGTAAGCCTCAGCCAGAAAGTTTTTGTTGTCTCATTTTCTATTGGGTTTATATTTTAATATTTTGTTTGAATTTTCCATTTACCTTTCTCACCTGTATATAATAAAGTACACATTTTATTGTTATTTCATGTCCCTGCATTCTTCTTTTTGCTTACTACACCACTACACCCACAAAATTTACCACAACCATAAATGCAGACCTGCCAACCTTGTAAAAAATTTCTGAGTAGCAATTTACTGCAGCGACACGGCGCGAGGTCTGGCACATTTGCTGGTCAGTGTTGACATATTTACATTTGCTGGTCAGTGTTCACATGCTCACTCATCACAACTTTTTACTTAGCACATAGTTCTCACTCACCACCATATCTAGTTATTCAACATACAAGTAGACCATGAAGAACTCTTTTATTGAAAAGGCAACATAAAAACTATTTTAACAACTTTATGTATTACCATAAATTAGATATAATGAACTAAACAGTAACTTCATATCTGACTGCGTGCTATAAAAGGGACACACAGACACTCGCGGATATTGATGTCTGCGTGCTTGCGCCAGTTTGTCTTTTCCGTTAAAGTACGACGGCAATGCGTTTACAGGCATGACACGTTTCCGATATAAATACTGGCAAATAAAGTAAAACTTGATCTGTGCGTAAAACTTAAACTTGAGGCACAACACCGAACACTTGGACGCCTGCCTCAGTAAAGGAGTCTAATGACTCCTGTGGTTCGGCAGGCTTATTAAAATGGATGAAATTCACAATTCTGGCCATTTACCTTTGAAACGTTAAGTCCTCACTTATAAAAAATAGTCACTGCAAGAAGAATTGAAGACAGACAGAGACAGATGAAAACTGCTCTCGCTTCTAAGAAAAGGGACCTTAGTTTATGTTCCCCTCCCAGATCAAGACTCCAGCTTTTACATCTGGTATATTATTGTATATATATATAAATACAGGGGTCTGTGTCCAACTTTGGACCTGCAGGCTCTAAACGCTGAATGAGATTTGCATGATGGGTAGTTTGAAGGATGTAAAAAGCATTTAATCATTCAACAGCCACTTTAGTAGAAACAGCTACACCTATTCATGCAATTTTCTATATGTCATATATGCAATGCATAAAATCCTATACAAGCTTCTGTTAATGTTCAAATTATAAAATATAGTGCCAAATAGGCTCAACAACAATGACATTAACATTGGAAGTCAACATTTAAACCAGGATCCAACACATTATATAATATTCTGCCAAAAGGATGCAAAATAAAACCTAAAATAAATTCCTTGTTACTTGACCAGTAAAGCAGTTCATATAGTAGTACAGGAATGAATTATAACAGTAATACAGTTCATTTAAAGCATTTGGCAGACACCCTTATATTTTACCTCATTTTATAGCTAAGCAATTGAGGGTTAAGCAGTTGCAGAATAATGGACATGGGATTCAAACTCACAACCTTCCGATTGGTAGTCCAACACCTTAACTACTAAGCTAGCACATCTTGCAATTTGTCAGTGGAGTAAGTAGTGACAGCAATTGCGTCTTTTAAAAACTTGCTGTATGTGAACAGTCTGTTTTTGCTTGGACAGGAGATGGTTTCCAGTGGATATTTTACCATAGCATTTTGTTTATTTACCATGTTGAGATCAAAATCACTAGTTCTCACTCTCTCTGTGTCTCTCTGTCTCTCTCTCTCTCTCTCTCTCTCTCTCTCTCTCTCTCTCTCTGTCTCTCTCTCTCTCTCTCTTTCTCTCTCCCAACACACAAAACACACAATCATTACATACACACTGACCTGGGAGCAAGAGCAAGTTGATTGAAATGAGACCAACCATATTTACAAGTAACATAAAAGTTTCTCATGTACTTTTCTGATTAAGTGGATGTAAATGGTCAGGGTGTTAATTGTGATGTTTGCAGTAATATATAGCTGTTTTCTCACCTTATTATTTGTGATCCTTGTAATCCTGTTTGTAATTATTTTTCTGTCCTCTTCTATCCTCTCCTATCTATTTGCCCTCCCCTCTTGTGTCTGTTCTATATATGTATTGTTCTGCATTTCCACGAAACTATTTGCATAGAGGAAAGAAGGATTTGTGTTTCTTATTTGGAATTAATTTAAATAAGGGATAGCTTTGTTTGTGCAAGCTGTTTGTGTTTACAGACAAACAGACTAAAAACTTGTATTCTTTGATGGCTATAAAGTACAATCTGAGCTCCACAAACTTTGGACATGTAAAGTACAAGCAATGTAAAGTAATGGCTTGTGATGTCAGAAATATGTGGAAATGACGAGGCCTTTCCAGAGCAAGAGGAGATAACACATGACCCAGCTACAGCACAGTGTCAAGCCACACAACTCACACAAGTGGAAGGTACACAAACAGCACACAGTGAACAAGCCACCCTCAAAAAGGTACAGCAATTATTCCTCCCCCTCAAAGACGACCCATCCAAAACAAGTATATCAACAAAAGTAAACTCAAACAAAACAAATTAAAATTCCAAAACAAAAAAGAAATTCCTCTCAGTTTATATTAAATATACTAATAAAATAAATCAGACAAAACAACAAAACTAATCAATAATGAAACCAAATAGCCCCGATTCAAAGAGGGAAAAAGACCTACAGTGATGCCTCGAGATACAAGTGCTTTGACATACATTTTTTTTTTTTTGAGATACGAGCTGTGATTCGACCAAATTTTTCGTCTTGATATACGAGCAAATTTTTGAGATACGAGCATCCGAGCCGCCGCCGCCGAAACAAAGATCTCCAACAACCACGTGTGCTCTGTTTCCCCCACCTCAGCTTCCCGCGTCAATTGACGGCCGATAAAACGGAAGTCATTCATTTCCTATGGAGAGTCGCAAAGGCACTGCAAGAGGTGCCGACCATCTGCGGATCCGTAATATTCCGTTTTGAGCGTTGGATCCGTTAAAAAATTTTTACTTGTGTGACTACACTGCACCCGATATGCCGACCGGACAGGTTTTTATTAAAACGACCGGCAAATGTTAGTGGGGAAAGAGTGACAAAAAAGGCAAAAACAAGTGAAGAGAAGCGATGAAGAAACTTAAGCAAAATTAATGTAAAGAAAACAGAAATTGTAGCAATTAAGTTCAGTTAAGAGAATTTCAGTTCTGTCAGGACCACTTTGTCAAAAGAGAATTTATTAGATGATATGCATACAGTTAGTGTTGGCGGTATGGTTCTGTTCTGGACAAAAATCCACGCGCCCGTCCGTGTGCATGCATGGTCAGAGTGCGGAGAGCAGCGACTAGAAAATAGAATAAACTCCCCATATAATAGAACCACTATTCATGCATAGTATTAGATATGCTTGCTTACGTGTTTTTGGAAAGTAATAAATGAATGAATGAAAAATATGTGGAGATTTATGACGTAAACTGGTACAAGGAACACGGGTTCCGGCATGGTGGAGTCCGGTTGGAGGAGGGAGTTTAGATCACGGCAGCAGTGAAGCGCTAGAGCGGCTCTATGAATTGGAATTTAAATTGGCGGGTAATATGGATGTCGTAACCAGATTGGTGCGCCGTCGTGGACAGCTGATTAACAGCTAATGCACGCTTGACGACGTGGCCTGCCAGAACTAACACGATGCTTGATTTAAGTTCGTTAATTTTGGTGAAGTTTAGTTAAGTTCCATTTAAGTGTAAAGTAACATTAAGAGTGTACAGTAGCGAGTAAGTAAACGAAAGTGAAAGTGTTCGTACAAAACAAAATTCCTCCTCCTCCGCCTGTTTAATCATCCCTCAACCTCCGTGCGCATCTTCCGTAAAGTAAAACCAGTTTATTTTTTTAACTTTCTTTTATTACTGTATGTTTTTATACAATATTTGTCATTGATAAATACAGGTACTGTACATTTTTTATATTCAAAACACAAACAAAAGAATTCTAGTGAAATTTTGCGAGCTGGAACGGATTAATGGGATTTCAATTCAATTTCAACGGGGAAAATTGTTTTGAGATAAGAGCAAGGTCACGGAACGAATTAAACTCGTATCTCGAGGCATCACTGTACTTATTGACAGTATGAGATGGTATCGATTAACGATAGTTGGTAAATGCAGATTTACTAGATTTACTCTCACTAATACAGATTTTATACATGCAGATTTAATAGTGCATACTTCAGTTCTAGCAGGACCCAGAACAAACTAATGGTGATATTAAATCACATACATCAAAGAAAACAAACAAAATACAAAGAGAGGAGTGCTGAGACAAGTAGCAACAAATAAATAAAACCAACAAAACTAAGACATGGACTAAGTGACTCAGTTACTTTGCCTAGTAACTAAGTAACTAAGCCTCAGTAGAGGGAACAGTTGACGTAAAACAAACACAGAGCTGCCGACTAAAATACCGTGAAGCCCCGTTGTACCGAGTTGGAGTCAAAGCGACCCACAACGGTTTTCTCAGAGGCAAAACAGCAGCGCAGTCATACCCATGGACATAACCCCCTCATCCCCCAGAAAGCAGATCAACCTGCTGAGCATGTCACAGAATGTTATTAAAAATAAATAAATCGCAACAAACAGGGACCAAAATAATACGTACCAGCGATTAGCAGTTATAACTCTCACTAAACGTAATAATCTTCACTCGATCGATTTTTTTGGTTGACAAACTGGATGCCAACCCGCACTGAGATAGCAGACAGCCCACGCTAACAACAGCGGGACAATATCGTCCTATAGTGGTAAACAGAGCACATGAATAAGCATGCAGATAAAGTTTGCCGGACAAGTTACCACGCGGTTACACACACACACATACACACACACACACACACACACACACCTGGGGAAAGCCATGAATGGGGTCCCACGAGAGGGTGGTGCCAGCAATGACGTATAGCTAGGTAACCCAAAACCTGCCTTTATATAATTCATTTACTGATCACGTGACCCAGCAATCAATTAGTCTCATTCACTCTGCTACACAAGCATTCATACACCTTCGTAATGGTAGGTGCACAACAATAAATGACCGTATCTTCTGCATAAAAATGGAAAGATGCATGTTGAACATTTTCGCCTAGACAGTTTATATAAATCTCTTCAAGACCTGTACTCCTCCAGAGTGTGTCCCCCTGGACCCCTCACATCCAGCACACTCCCTCTTTGAACTGTTGCCATCTGGTCGGCGCTACAGAGCGTTGAGCTCAAGAACGACCAGACATAGGAACAGTTTCTTCACTCAAGCAATCCACCTGATGAACAATTAACACCATGGAACACACAACACAAATTTGCACTATGTATACCTCAATTTGCACATTTCATACTTGCACTCTGTACATACATGCACACATATTGTCTGAATGTTTATGTTTACTTCAACTGCACATTTCACAATTGCACATGTGTACATACAGGTTGTATATTTTGTATACTTATTTGCATATGTATATTTCATATGTTTATTTTAACTGCACATTTCACACCTGTATATGTGTACATACAATTTAATCTATACTACATATGTCATTCTGTTACACTGTGGTGATTATGTCACTAAAACAAATTCCTCACATGTGAAAACATGCCTGGCAATTATTCTGATTCTGATTCTAAATAGTGAATAAAAGTGGCCCTAAAATGGAGCCTTGTGGGACCCCTTTACAGATTGATAAATATTTTGACGTTAGGCCATCAACTTGCGTAGCTTGAGTCCTGTCAGCGAGGTAGTTAATAAACCAGCCCACAGAGTGCTGAGATATACCTATACTGATCAGTCTCTGCATTAATATACTATGGTCAACAGTGTCAAATGCTTTGGACAAATCAATGAACATAGACACACAGTGTTTCTTATCATCAAGTGCTTTGACTATATCATTAATTACATTTATAGCAGCAGTGGTTTTGCTATGTTTTACCATAACCTCTGTAGCGTCTGGTACCGGTCATTTTAGATTTCATGTCCCAGGCACCCTAAATTTCAACATCTACTCCTCAATTAACCGATGACCACTCAGTTTTACGATTTTATTGAGGGCTATACCCACAACTGGCTCCAGAATGTCTGGAGCCTACACAAAGACCAGATAACCCATCCATCCATCCATCCATCCATTTTCTACCGCTTATCCGGGGCCGGGTCGCGGGGGCAGCAGTCTAAGCAGGGATGCCCAGACTTCCCTCTCCCCAGACACTTCCTCCAGCTCTTCCGGGGGAATACCGAGGCGTTCCCAGGCCAGCCGAGAGACATAGTCCCTCCAGCGTGTCCTAGGTCTTCCCCGGGGCCTCCTCCCGGTTGGACATGCCCGGAACACCTCCCCAGGGAGGCGTCCAGGAGGCATCCGAAACAGATGCCCGAGCCACCTCAGCTGACCCCTCTCAATGTGGAGGAGCAGCGGCTCTACTCTGAGCTCCTCCCGAGTGACTGAGCTCCTCACCCTATCTCTAAGGGTGCGCCCAGCCACTCTGCGGAGGAAACTCATTTCGGCCGCCTGTATCCGGGATCTTGTCCTTTCGGTTATGACCCAAAGCTCATGGCCATAGGTGAGGGTAGGAACGTAGATCGACTGGTAAATAGAGAGCTTCGCCTTGCGGCTCAGCTCTTTCTTCACCACAACAGATCGGTATATCGACCGCATCACTGCGGAAGATACACCGATCCGCCTGTCGACCTCCCGCTCCATCCTTCCCTCACTCGTGAACAGGACCCCAAGATACTTAAACTCCTCCACTTGAGGCAGGAACTCTCCACCAACCTGAAGAGGGCAAGCCACCCTTTTCCGGCTGAGAACCATGGCCTCGGACTTGGAGGTGCTGATTTTCATCCCCTGCCGCTTCACACTCGGCTGCAAACCGTCCCAGTGCATGCTGAAGGTCCTGATTTGAAGAAGCCAACAGGACAACATCATCTGCAAAAAGCAGAGACGAAATCCTGTGGTCCCCAAACCTGACTCCCTCCGGCCCCCGACTGCGCCTAGAAATCCTGTCCATATAAATAATGAACAGGACCGGTGACAAAGGGCAGCCCTGCCGGAGTCCAACATGCACCGGGAACAAGTCTGACTTACACCCGGCAATGCGAACCAAACTCCTGCTCCGGTCATATAGGGACCAGACAGCCCTTAACAGAGGGCCCCGGACCCCATACTTCCAGAGCACCCCCCACAGGCCATCACAAGGGACACAGTCAAATGCCTTCTCCAGATCCACAAAACACATGTGGACTGGTTGGGCAAACTCCCATGAACCCTCCAGCAACCTGGTGAGGGTATAGAGATGGTCCAGTGTTCCACGACCAGGACAAAACCCGCATTGTTTCTCCTGAATCCAAGGTTCGACTATCGGCCGAATTCTCCTCTCCAGTACCCTGGCATAGACTTTTCCGGGGAGGCTGAGAAGTGTGATCCCCCTATAGTTGGAACACACCCTCCGGTCCCCCTTCTTAAACAGAGGGACCACCACCCCAGTCTGCCAGTCCAGAGGCACTGTCCCCAACCGCCACGCGATGTTGCAGAGGCGTGTCAGCCAAGACAGCCCCACAACATCCAGAGACTTAAGGTACTCAGGGCGGATCTCATCCACCCCCGGTGCCTTGCCACTGAGGAGCTTCTCAACTACCTCAGTGACCTCAGCTTGGGGGATCGACAAGTCCACAACCAAGCCCTCCACCTCTGCTTCCTCAATGGAAGACATGTTGGTGGGGTTGAGGAGATCCTCGAAGTACTCCTTCCACCGTCCAAGGATGTCACCAGTCGAAGTCAGCAGATTCCCACTCCCACTGTAAACAGTGTGAGCAGGGCACTGCTTCCCCCTCCTGAGACGCCAGACGGTTTGCCAGAATTTCTTCGAGGCCAACCGATAGTCCTTCTCCATGGCCTCACCGAACTCCTCCCAGACCCGAGTTTTTGCCTTTGCAACCACCCGGGCTGAAGCTCGCTTGGCCCTCCGGTAACTATCAGCTGCCTCCGGAGTCCCCCGAGCCAACCAGGCTCGATAGGACTCCTTCTTCAGCTTGACGGCATCCCTTACTTCCGGGGTCCACCACCGGGTTCGGGGATTGCCACCACGACAGGCACCGGAGGCCTTACGGCCACAGCTCCGTGCGGCTGCATCAACAATGGAGGTGGAGAACATGGTCCACTCGGACTCAATGTCTCCAACCTCCCTCGGGATCTGGTTGAAGCTCTGCCGGAGGTGAGAGTTGAAGATCTCTCTGACAGGAGACTCTGCCAAACGTTCCCAACGGACCCTCACAGTACGTTTGGGTCTGCCAAGTCTGTCCAACTTCCTCCCCTGCCATCGGACCCAACTCACCACCAGGTGGTGATCAGTTGACAGCTCCGCCCCTCTCTTTACCCGAGTGTCCAAGACATACGGCCGGAGGTCAGATGAAACAACCACAAAGTCGATCATCGACTTCCGACCTAGGGTGTCCTGGTGCCATGTGTACTGATGGACACCCTTATGCTTGAACATGGTGTTTGTTATGGATAAACTGTGACTAGCACAGAAGTCCAATAACAGAACACCACTCGGGTTCAGTTCGGGGGGGGGAGTGGGGGGGCGTTCCTCCCAATCACGCTGCTCAAGGTGTCACTGTCGCTGCCCACGTGAGCGTTGAAGTCCCCCAGTAGAACGACGAAGTCCCCAGTCGGGGCACTTTCTAGCACCCCTTCCAGAGACGCCAAGAAGGTCGGGTACTCTACACTGCCATTTGGCCCATAAGCACAAATAACAGTGAGAGACCTCTCCCCGACCCGAAGGCGCAGGGAAACGACCCTCTCGTTCACCGGGGTGAACTCCAACACATGGCTGCTGAGCTGGGGGGCTATGAGCAAGCCCACACCAGCCCGCCGCCTCTCACCGCGGGCAACTCCAGAGTAGTAGAGAGTCCAGCCTCTCTCGAGGAGTTGGGTTCCAGAGCCCAAGCTGTGCGTGGAAGCGAGCCCAACTATCTCTAGTCGGTATCTCTCAACCTCCCGCACCAGCTCAGGCTCCTTCCCCCCCAGCGAGGTGACATTCCATGTCCCTAGAGTCAGATTCCGTGTCCGGAGATTGGGTCGCCGAGGCTCCCGCCTTCGACTGCCACCCAATCCACATTGCACCAGCCCCTTACGGTTTCTCCTGCAGGTGGTGGGCCCACAGGAGATCGGCCCCACGTCGCTCCTTCAGGCTGAGCCCGGCCGGGCCCCGTGGGGTAAGACCCGGCCACCAGGCGCTCGCATGCGAGCCCCAACCCCGGGCCTGGCTCCAGGGTGGGGCCCCGGTTGCGCCATACCGGGCGACGTCATGGACCTTATTATTATTTTCTTCATAAAGGGTTTTTGAACCGCTCTTTGTCTGGCCTGTCACCTAGGACCTGTTTGCCTTGGGAGAACCTACCAGGGGCAGAAAGCCCCAGACAACATAGCTCCTAGGATCATTCAGGCACGCAAACCCCTCCACCACAATAAGGTGGCGGTTCAAGGAGGGGCCAGATAACCCTATGCGGCTTATTAGGGGCCCTCAATCAGAACACACACACACACACACACACACACACACACACACACACACACACACACACAACACAATGAGACATTCCTTTTACTAATAAAACCCGAAGATAAGGTACTCTAAGGTTCTCATTCTTATAACCCTTTTTGTAATGTGTCCTTCTTTTAAGGCTTGCCTGACTTAAAATTATTTGCTCCTTAATTTCCTGACAAGGGTGTATTTTATTCATGTGTCAGAAAACAACATTGTATTTTAAAACCAGTTATACTCTAATTACTGATCATGGCATGTTAATGTATACCTGTTCTAATGCTGTATGCCCCTTCAAGGTCTGATGTCAGAATGTATACGAAGCTATCTTCATGTTTAGTATCCAAATGACTTTCGCCATACAGTCTTAATACACCCTGGATCAAACTTTAAAGTCATCTAAAAGTTTGATAGCTAAACCACGCCCACAGACACCTGAAACAAAGGGAGTTTTTCCCTCCAAAACCTTGCCCGAAGTATTGGTCATCTCCCCAAAGATGGGTGGAGTTCGCAACCTTTAAATTGTCCTGTAAACATGTAGGTTAAAATATTTAGAGTCACTATAACGTGTTATAATTTACCTTCATTCGCGAGCTAAAATCACTACACCTCCTACGACCTGGTGTCCACATATGTGGACATCACTGCAACTAAAATGCAAGGCCAAACCAAAGCTCAGGTCTTAGGAGGTTAATATTGGAGTCGTGTTTCCTCTCTGAGTCTTAGGAGCTTTAACTCCTTTTGTTTATTTTGTTATACCAGAGGAAGTGGGACTGGTAAGATGTCGTGCGACTTCCATTGTACCACTCGTAGGTAACTCGACGTTAAATACATTAGGTAAGAAGTGTAAGCCACCACCTGTATGTTTCTGTTTAATATCTTAGAGTACGGAAGTATTCGGCGCTCGGCGATGACTTTCTTTTCTTGTTTATTTTCCTTAGTTAGGTTAGAGGTTTAAAACAGTTAGTATTGGTTTTGTTATTTTTCTTTATTTACTTTGGCATCAATAATGTCTGATTTTTTCTTGGGTTTATATTTTATATTTTGTTTGAATTGTCCATTTATCTCCTTTCTCACCTGTATATAATAAATCACACATTTCGTTGTTATTATTTTATGTCCTCGCATTCTTCTTTTTGCTTACTACACCCACAAAATTTACCACAACCATAAATGTTACTCCTTACCCTAGACAACTTTTAAAAGGTCGTAATAATTATACTCCACATCTGTGTACCTTTGGACATTTCTATATTTATTGTACTTCTTTTGTGCTGTTGGTACTTTGTCAAAGAAGTTGCAGTTGTAACACTTTACACTGTGCTGTTGACTGAACCAGAGTTGTGCATGGATGTAATGATGGGCCGGGAACAGCAGATGCTGAATCTGTATGCAGAGATTTAATGAGAAGGCAAACATTCCAAAACAGTAGGCAAAGGGTAAGTCAAAAAACAGGCAAGAAATTCCGAAAAGCAGAGAGCAAAATCCGTGTGGAAAACAAATCTGACAAAAAGATTCCAAACACAATAGAATTGAACAAGGGCAAAATACAGCAAGACTAGCATTGGAAAAGCAAGGTAATGCAAGGAAAACACTAATATTACATTGCATTAAACAATAGCACAAGGTTTCCTCTGGTTGGCTGGAGGGGAAACGCAGGTATAGTTGCAACAATGGGGTTATTCTTCTTCACTAAATCTACATTTCTGTTTAGTGAAAGTGGTTTTAGTTTAATGACAAATTTAAACCTTACCCTAACTTTTAGTCCTGCATGTTTGTGATGTATGTTTGTGACGTGGAACACAAAACACAGAGATACACTAAAACACAAACTTGAAATGTACTTTTATTTGATAGGAAACTGGCAGCAGTCATTATGACCCATATCCTTACATATTAAAGGAACAAGTGCTCAGAAATCCCAGGTATAGAAACCATCAACATTTCATTATGCAGAAATCCTGATAACACACTCAAAGAACAATGGACTGGAAAAAAAAAAAAAAAAATATATATATATATATATATATATATATATATATATATATATATATATATATATATATATATAAAACAAAAACATAAAAATGAATAATGATTACTTTAACATGTTTACATGGCTTGGTGTTCTAAACTTCCTGCATAGGTGTAAATGAACTGAATATGATATAGTTATAGCAGTTTAAACATCAGGTTAATAGATTTCAGCTACATTACCCAGAAACCCCATTAATAATAAAAGTCACTAATAATAATAATAATAATAATAATAATAACAATAATAATAATAATAATAATAATAATAATAATAATAATAATAATAATAATAATGTGTAGAAGAGAATAAATGAGACATTGCTGTAGATCAGCTGATGCTGGACACAGATGATGGACCACAACTTGTCTTCAGTCTTCATGTTTAATAAAACAAATCTTTAAACAAAAACCAAAAAAAACCAATTTTAAATGCGATATCAAAAAAGCGCAGTAAAACACAAGCATACAAAAACACTGTGACTAACCATCATAGGTAGAGCAGATGAAGTTGAGCTTCCGGCTCTCAGGCAGCTCGATCCACTTCTGCTCTCCTCCAGACTGCACTGCTCCGCTTCTCTTCTCCAGACTACAGTCTTCATTCCAGGTCCCATTCCCTGGTGCCCAGCCCTCATAGCAGATTATTGATCCAACAACCCAGAACCAGACACGCTGGGCGCAGTCGTGACGCAGGCCGAGCCACACGTGTTCAGTGGAGGCGTTTTGAGTCACTTCCTTTACCCAGAGCTGCATCTCCTCGGTGCGCACTGACACCAGGTCATGATGATGGTTCCTGCAGTATGTCAGAGCTTCCCACCAGGTTAGGTTCTTCTTAATCAGGATCACTTCATCTGGAAAAAAGAGGCAGCATTCAATAAAAGCTAAAGTGAACAGTTACAATCCAATAGTTTTTCATCTTTTATTTAGCCGAAGATTTAAACAGGAATCTGGATATAATATCCTGAAAATATTGCTAATATAAATATATTTTTCTGCAAATTTTATTAAAAAGTTTAATTATCTCTCTCATATCCATTTGTGATTGTATTTATAAAACAAAGTGTATTGTATAAAGTTCATGATAATACAAAACAGCATCAGGAATCTTTAATAAAGTAAAAAATTTAAACCACATCATTTAACTTACTCTCATGGCAGATGTACGGAAGTTTTTCTGTGCAGTTCACATCAGTCCAGTAACGTTGCTCAGACTCAGACACTGCAGCACAGATCAAACTTCCACTGGGTTTGTCAGATCTCCAGTATCTGAATGTGGAGTTACTCTGATCTGACCAATTCCAGGAGTCATTAAACAGACCGATCCAAGCAACTTGAGTGTGTGAACCTCGAAGCAGAATCCAGATCTCATCATTCTCCGTTTTGTTCCTCACACTGACCAGGTCAGTGTAGTTCTCTCTGCAGTAGGTCTGAGCTTCAAGCCATTCTTTTTGCTCATTAATCAATATGTAATATGTGCCAGTGCTATTTCCTAAAAAAACAAACAATTACAAAGTGACAGCATGAATTGCTTTTGTAATTTCTCTAAATTCTGTCTATACACTGGCCATAAATTTACAAACGTTGGAAAACAATAAACGCTGATCAGCCAGATAGACTTCAGCAGTGTGTAAAATAATTACCTTTAATTCCATGTATTATTATTGACACTTATGGTCATGAATATATAGATTTACCTTTATAACAAACAAATGGTAAAGATCGGGTACATCTGTCATCATACAACTCGCCATATGTTATTCCCATAACAACACAGTACTCAACTTCCCCAGCATTATTTGGTTCTCCACTGAACCAGTGTGTGTACGTGACTCCGTCTCTGTAGAAAGTTTGGTCTTCCAGAGACCACAGCCATCTCCCAGGTCCCGCTCTCTGTAGACCAATCCAAGCTTTCTTTGCATTTTCCTTCATCAGTGTGTGATTCAGCTTCTTCATCTCTCCCATGTTGCTGATGGTTGCCAGATCAGTGTATTTCTCTCTGCAGTAAGTCTGAGCTTCATTCCAGGTTTTATTCTCATTCACAAAGTGATAGCGATTAGGAATATATGCTCCTGTACCACATACTACTGTGAAAAACATAAGAAAGAAAAATAAAAGGTAAAATATGCCAGGTAAAAGATCCACCACAAAACATTGTGCACTTAATAAACAAAAGTGGCTTTTAAACCTGTTTTTTTTTTTTTGTTTTGTTTTTTTCTGCACTCGGTAATTTTTTTATTTTGTGGAATCAGAAACAGAAACTAAAGCATGACTACTGTAGCAATTTTGGCTCGCGAAGCAAGGTAAATATTTATAAGTAACTATAACGTGTTATAGTGACTTCTAAATATTTTAACCTAAGTTGAAATTAACGGTACTGGTATTAAGGTTACGCTTATTTGGTCTGTTCGTCCGGCGAACAGGCCGTGTACCTTTATTAATTCTATGAAGGCGGTATCTTCCTGGCCAAGAAAGATTCGCTTTCCTTTTACTGTATACCGTAATTTAAATTTGATTAACTCAATAGAGCATGTAATTCAGACCAGATATTGCAGGTACCTTAATTTGTGAGCGATACGCAGAAACAATCACTTATTTGGCACAAAAATATGACATTTAATGAATGAGACAAACACAACATAAACTAACTACACAAACAAACAAAAGAAATAGGGAAAACGAAGATTAAAATAAAATAAAACAAAATAAATTAAAATTGGGGAAAGGGAGGAAGAGACTGGAAAGAAGAAATTAGAGAAAGGAAGGAAAGGAATGGCAAGCTTAGACTTCAAAATTAAATCACACCCTAACTGGGAAATCGTCACAGAAACTTAAATTCACCTTATGATTCAATGAAAGATTCCTACTTAAAATTACGCATCTAAATTGGTTGGTAGAGGAAATGGTTACTTGCATTGGCTTACTGCACAAGAGTCCAGATGCGACAGAGAAATCTCTGAAAAGTCAGTTAGGGTGGGGTCAGACGTTCTTCCAAGTTCTCCTGAAGATCAGAATAGTTGTCGTTCTTGGAAGTGAAGCTTGCTGGAACTTCTTTGAAGGAAGATGGAGTCGTCTCCAAGCTGTTCCGAAAGTCTGACCACGGATTAGTGGTGTTTGTGACAATTTAAAGGTCGCGAACTCCACCCATCTTTGGGGAGATGACCAATACTTCGGTCAAGATTTCAGAGGGAAAAACTCCCTTTGTTTCAGGTGTCTGTGGGCGTGGTTTAGCTATCAAACTTTTAGATGACTTTAAAGTTTGATCCAAGGTGTATTAAGACGGTATGGCGCCTTTCGTGCTCAAATAAAATACACCATTGTTTGAAAAATGAGTAACCGATAATTTTGTGGTCATTTGGATACTAAACATGAAGGGTAATGACGGTATAACGGCAGAATACATTACATACACAGATCAGTAATCGAAGGGTAACTGATGTCAATACGATATTGTGTTCTTATAAAGGCAAAGAAACAAAAATGAAACACAGAACAAAATGCACTTTCCTTAGGGAAGTAAAAAGAAAACGATAGCTTCGTATACATTCTGACATCAGACCTTAAAGGGGCATACGGCATTAGAACAGGTATACATTAATATGCCATGATCAGTAAGATATGATGATAGAGTATAACGGATTTTAAAATACAATGTTGTTTTCTGACACATGAATAAAATACACCCTTGTCAGGAAATTAAGGAGCAAATAATTTTAAGTCAGGCAAGCCTTCCTTAAAAGAAGAAACCATTACAAAAAGGGTTATAAAAATGAGAACCTTAGAGTACCTTATCTTCGGGTTTTATTAGTAAAAGGAATGTCTCATTGTGGTGTGTGTGTGTATGTGTGTGTGTGTGTGTGTGTTTGTGTGTGTTGAGGGCCCCTAATCAGAGAAGCCGCATGGGGTTATCTGGTCTTTGTGTAGGCTCCAGTCATTCTTGAGCCAGGTGTGTGTGTAGCCCTAAATAAAATCGTAAAACTGAGTGGTCATCGGTTAATTGAGGAGTAGATGTTGAAATTTAGGGTGCCTAGGACATGAAATCTAAAATGACCGGTACCAGACGCTACACCCAATTTTAAGCTGCACAATACTTCAGCATTGAGGGCTTCATTTGTTGATACAAAAATAGCCTCAGATTACAAAGAGAAAAAAATAATGTTCAAACTTGTTTCAAACTGAAACTAAAGAGTAAATACAAGAATTGGCATCAAAATAAAGTCATTTATAGCCCCACATTCACAGAGTCAGTCTTTTTCACTTAAATAACACACATACACACACACACACACACACGAGAGGTCAGGAACGAATTAAGCTCGTATCTCGAGGCATCACTGTGCAGATTTACTAGATTTACTCTCACCAATACAGATTTTATACATGCAGATTTAATAGTGCATACTTCAGTTCTAGCAGGACCCAGAACAAACTAATGGTGATATTCAATCACATACATCAAAGAAAACAAACAAAATACAAAGAGAGGAGTGCTGAGACAAGTAGCAACAAATAAATAAAATCAACAAAACTAAGACATGGACTAAGTGACTCACAGTTGCTTGGCCTAGTAACTAAGTAACTAAGCCTTAGTAGAGGGAAGAGTTGATGTAAAACAAACACAGAGCTGCCGACTAAAATACCGGTACATGGCGTGAAGCCCCGTTGTACCGAGTTGGAGTCAAAGCGACCCACAACGGTATTCTCAGAGGCAAAACAGCAGCGCAGTCATACCCATGGACGTAACCCCATCATCCCCCGGAAAGTGGTTGGACAACCAGATCAACCATCTGAGCATGTAACAGTATGTTATTAAAAATAAATAAATCGCAACAAACAGGGACCAAAATAATACGTACCAGCGATTAGCAGTTATAACTCTCACTAAACGTAATCATCCTCACTCGATCTATTTTTTTGGTTCACAAACTGGATGCCAACCCGCACTGAGATAGCAGACAGCCCACGCTAACAACAGCGGGACAATATCGTCCTATAGTGGTAAACAGAGCACATGAGTAAGCACGCAGATAAAGTTTGCCAGACAAGTTACCACGCGGTTTTACACACACAGACACACACACACACACACACACACACACACACACACACACACACACACACACACACACACAGTGTACATTGTGTACACACTGACCTGAGAAGAGCAGAGTCACTGAAACGAGGTGAACCATATCTGTAAAGAAATTGTCAAAAAAACATTTCCAACATTACAGCTTATGAATTAACAATCTGACTCTTTCTATGTTCTGTTATCAGTTATATTACTGTAGTAAAGTTATTAATTCACCAACTTCTCTCTCGCTCTCTCTCTCTCTCTCTCTCTCTCTCTCTCTCTCTCTCTCTCTCTCTCTCTCTCTCTCTCTCTCTCTCTCTCTTTAAAAATGATCAAGAATCTATAAAGAATAAAATCTTCACCATGACTGTTACCAAACACAGACAGATAAGATGTCTTTTATAAATGTCCCTGTGAGAGCTGTTACTATAGAAACAATAATACATTACAAAATTAATATCTAAATATCAATAAATACATGAATGAATAGATTTCTGTACCTCATATATGTCATGTACTCCACACAGGGTGTGTTACGTGTGTTCTTCTGTTCTTCACCTCACTTTGTGCACCTGAACCTAACAAACCTCTTATTATACAGTATTACTGCCCTCTTTCAATCCCACCCATCAATTTACATAATCCCTTAGGTACATCCCTTAGGTAATCTCAGTATCTGCTGTTCATCAGAGTTTTGCTGTTGCAGTGACGCTGTTATGGGGTTTTATTTGGAACATATTTGAATATATCCGTGTGAGATGTTACATATTTACAGAAAAAAATGCTGCAGGGTTTTTCCATGAATTTGGGTAAACAAAAGACAGGTGAATAGAAAGAGTTGTATTTAAAGAATGTAGAATGTGAACTTAGTTCTAATTCTTATTGTAAAGTCATATGCAAAGGTTTAGGAACCTCTGACAATCTCCATGATTTTCATTTATAAATATTTTGGGTGTTTTGATCTGGCAACTAACTGAAGGACACAAAAGTAATATTTCAGTAGTGAAATGAGATTTATTGTATTAACAGAAAATGTGCAATATGCATCAAAACGAAATTAGACAGGTGCATAAATTTTGGCACCCATGCCATTTTGTTGATTTGAATACCTGTAACTACTTAGCACTGATTAATTGGAACACACAATTGGTTCAGTGGCTCCATAAGCCTTTAACTTCATAGACAGGTGCATCCTATCATGTGAAAAGGTATTTAAGGTGGTCATCGTTATTGTTCTCTTTGACTCTCCTCTGAAGAGTGGCAACATGGAAGCCTCAAAACAACTCTCAAATGACCTGAAAACAAAGATTGTTCCACATTATGGTTTAGGGGAAGGGTACACAAAGTTATCACAGGGCTATAAGCTGTCAGTGTCCACTGTGAGGAACATAGTAAGGAAATGAAAGACCACAGGCACAGTTCTTGTTAAGGCCAGAAGTGACAGGCCATGTTGTAGAGGCAAAAGCGAAGGATGGTAAGAACGGTCAAAAACAGCCCACAGACCACCTCCAAAGACCTCCAACATCAACTTGCTGCAGATGGTGTCACCGTGCATCGTTCAACAATTCAGCGCACTTTGCACAAGGTAAAGCTGTACGGGAGAGTGATGCAAAAGAAGCCTTTTCTGCACACACGCCACAAACAGAGTCGCTTGAGGTTTGCAAACGCACATTTGGACAAATCAGCTTCATTTTGGAATAAGGTGCTGTAGAGTGATGAAACAAGTGAAAAGTAAAGGAGCTATGATGATATCGGCATTGTTCCCCTTGACATAGAGCTAATGTATCTGCCTGATCAATACAGTGGGCATTTGGACAATATGAGCTTCAAGGTCTCGAGTATGTCAGAAAGTAGATGTGAACAACCATGCACTTAAGGTGGTCACTGAATATTTTGTTAACAATGGCTTGAAATACAGCAGGCAATTTATTAAGTTTACATAGTATGACCAAGTACTCGTGTCCACTGGTAGTGTGGTTTTCCACTTCACTCTTTCTCGCCAGTGGTTCATCTTTGTAACTTTCCAAAGTCTGGGTCTCTGAGATAGACAGTAAGAATATTCTGCTTTTAGAAAGGGAGGTGTTCGGTAATAGATTGATAGTACAATCCCATGATCTATGTGGTGGCATTTGGGTGGCTTGTTCCTTGCTGAACACCGCCCCCAGGTCATGGTATTCCAGGGAGACGTCAACAACGTGAGTGGTGTCTAGGATTTCAATGGAGGTGGAGTGGCACCGGAAGCTCATAGAGAATGAATGCTGTTTGAGGAGCTCCGCAAGGTGGAAATCTGCGTTGTTGTTAAGTTTATTTGTTAAATTTAAATTGGCCTGTAGAAGAAAATAGTGTAGCTCATAACAAGCCTGATATCTCGTTCCATGCTAAACAACTGCTTCCTGACTGCCATTTTCCCCGGACCTCCATGCTGAGATATCAACGTCTTGTGGAATCCCTATTCTGCACTTCTAATTATTCGACTATTGTAGGGCCAGGGGTATACAGCCATGCCTAGTGTTTCTCCCCTACATTGCCCGCATGGAGGAAGCCTGCGCTCCCTTCTAAGCCATGTAGAGTCACCTAAGCCATTGTGTAGAAGGCCTACATGGAAGCAGCACAAGCCAATGTGCCCCTGAACAACATGGTGGTCTTGCAGGCCTACCAAACTGACCTGCTAAAAGAGCTTAACTGTGGTGGGGATTGAACCTCAAGGCAATATCTGAGTTCCACTGAGCCAAAGATCTCCCACTCCGTGCCACAAAGCAAACGGCCCACACCAAAGGTTCCATGGCTGTATTTTTTTGTCACAAAGAGGCACCTGTGGCTTAATTGAACAGAGATTAAGGACAGACATAGATCCTTTCTCCTGGATGCCTGATTTTGCCTGTTCGGGGAAAGCAGTGACTACTGTCATCAACAGCATTCAGGGAATTTATCCGTCGTCACAGTGAGTAAGCAGCCTGGGCCATCTTCCAGCCACAAACAGCACCCCCCCACCCCCACCCCACACACACACACACCTTTCCTGCTCAGAGCGAGTGTTGCAGCCCGAGCTCACCCATCAAAGTCTATGGAGGCCTGTCAGCATGCCCAGACCCAGGCCTGTCAAGTAAGCTAAAAAAGAAATCCTGATGCCCGAGGGCTTTGATCCCTAGGAGCGACTTCCCCTTCTTTGCCATCTCTGGCATTTTGGAGGTCAGTAAGGTCTGCCCTTACTCTCTTTTCTTGTCTCCTGGATCAGCACCTGCAGGGTATCGGGGAATTCTTTTGTAGACAATTTGGTAGCATTGAAACTTCTAAGTGTGTCTAAGTGGGTCCTAGACACTGTAGAAAAAGGTTACAGGATCCAGTTCACCTCCTGTTCTCCGTTTCAGGGTGTATTACCCACGGTTGTTGGCAAACACCTAACCACGTTTCTCCAAGAAAAACTGCTCCGCTTCTAAGGAAAGGGACCTTAGTTTATGTTCCCCTCCCAGATCAAGACTCCAGCTTTTACATCTGGTATATTGTTGTGTATATATATATATATATATATATATATAATATATATATATATATATATATATATATATATATATATATATATAAATACAGGGGTCTGTGTCCAACTTTGGACCTGCAGGCTCTAAATGCTGAATGAGATTTGCATGATGAGTAGTTTGAAGGATGTAAAAACATTTAATCATTCAACAGCCACTTTAGTAGAAACAGCTACACCTATTCATGCAATTTTCTATATGTCATATATGCAATGCATAAAATCCTATACAAGCTTCAGTTAATGTTCAAATTCTAAAATATAGTGCCAAATAGGCTCAACAACAATGACTTTAACATTGGAAGTCAACATGTAAACCAGGATCCAACTCATTATATAATATTCTGCCAAAAGGATGCAACCTAAACCTAAAATAAATGCCTTGTTACTTAACCAATAGTAAAGCAGTTCATCTAGTAGTACAGGAATGAATTATAACAGTAATACAGTTCATTTAAAGCATTTGGCAGACACCCTTACATTTTACCTCATTTTATAGCTAAGCAATTGAGGGTTAAGGGCCTAGCAGTTGCAGAATAATGGACATGGGATTCAAACTCACAACCTTCCGATTGGTATTCCAACACCTTAACTACTAAGCTAGTACATCCTGCAATTTTTTGTCAGTGGAGTAAGTAGTGACAGCAATTGCGTCTTTTAAAAACTTACTGTATGTGAACAGTCTGTTTTTGCTTGGACAAGAGATGGTTTCCAGTGTATATTTTACCATAGCATTTTATTATTTACCATTTTGAGATCAAAATCACTTGTGAACCCAGTCTCCCTCTCTCTCTCTCTCTCTCTCTCTCTCTCTCTCTCTCTCTCTCTCTCTCTCTCTCTCTCTCTCTCTCTCTCTCTCCCTCTCCCTCTCCCTCCCTCTCCCAACACACAAACAGACACCCACACAAAACACACAATCATTGCATACACACTGACCTGGGAGCAGGAGCAGGTTGTTAAATGAGATCAATCATATTTACAAGTAACATAAAAGCTATTTAAAGACATTTACAAAATTACACTGTACGTTCAAATGTATATATGAATAAACATCAGCTATACATACCCGTCAAGTTTCTCTTGTACTTTTCTGATAAAGTGGATGTAAATGGTCAGGGTGTGGGGCAAGTTGTGGCCTAATGGTTAGAGAGTCTGACTCGTAATCCTAAGGTTGTGGGTTCGAGTCTCGGGCCAGCCACGACTAAGGTGCCCTTGAGCAAGGCACCGAACCCCCCAACTGCTCCCCGGGCACCGCAGCATAAATGGCTGCCCACTGCTCAGGGTGTGTGTTCACGGTGTGTGTCTGTTCACTGCTGTGTGTGTGCACTTTGGATGGGTTAAATGCAGAGAACGAATTCTGAGTATGGGTCACCGTACTTAGCCGTATGTCACTTCACTTAATTGTGATGTTTGCAGTAATATATACCTGTTTTCTCACCTTATTATTTGTGATTCTTGTGATCCTGTTTGTAATTATATTTCTGTCCTCTTCTATCCTCTCCCATCTATTTGCCCTCCCCTCTTGTGTCTGTTCTATATATGTATTGTTCTGCATTTCCACGAAAGTATTTGCATAGAGGAAAGAATGATTTGTGTTTCTTATTTGGAATTAATTTAAATAAAGGATAGCTTTGTTTGTGCAAGCTGTTTGTGTTTACAGACAAACAAACTAAAAACTTGTGTTCTTTGATGGCTATAAAGTACAATCTGAGCTCCACAAACTTTGGACATGTAAAGTACAATCAATATAAAGTAATGGCTTGTGATGTCAGACATGGCTGTATGTCCCCATATTCTTTTTTACTGTATTTTCTTGATTCCGGTTCTATTCCTGTATGTCACCAGATGGTATGGTAGGATCGTAGTATAGCAGAGCGGTAGGGGAAAGAGTCTAACAATGCTATATATAAAGAATTTTAAAATGCCACAAAAGGCCCCTAGGGGCACAACATTTGACTATGCCACCCCTTATGAGGGGAACAGTCCCAAAAGGACACAGGTTCGTTACCTAATGATGAGCAAGAGACGAGGGCATGAGAATAACACAATATATCTTTATTTGTACAGTTGTGCAGGATTACAATTCTCTAAAGAAAATGTCAAATCTTCAGTCACTAAACATGAAATCAAATTGACAGCACACAACATATACTTGAAATGACGAGGCCTTTCCAGAGCAAGACGAGATAACACATGACCCAGCTACAGCACAGTGTCAAGCCACACAACTCACACATGTGGAAGGTACACAAACAGCACACAGTGAACAAGCCACCCTCAAAAAAGTACAGCAATTATTCCTCCCCCTCAAAGATGACCCACCAAACACAAGTATATCAACAAAAGTAAACTCAAACAAAACAAATTAAAATTCCAAAACAAAACAGAAATTCCTCTCAGTTTATATTAAATATAGTCACAATATAAAATCACACAAAACAACAAAACTAATCAATAATGAAACCAAATAGCCCCGATTCAAAGAGGGAAAAAGACCTACAATGATGCCTCGAGATACAAGTGCTTTGACATACAATTTTTTTTGAGATACGAGCTGTGATTCGACCAAATTTTTCGTCTTGTTATACGAGCAAATTTTTGAGATACGAGCATCCGAGCCGCCGCCGCCGAAACAAAGATCTCCAACAATCTTGTGTGCTCTGTTTCCCCCGCCTCAGCTTCCCGCGTCAAATGACGGCCGATAAAACGGAAGTCATTCATTTCCTATGGAGAGTCGCAAAGGCACTGCAAGAGGTGCCGACCATCTGCGGATCCGTTATTTTCCGTTTTGAGCGTTGGATCCATTAAAAAAATTTTACTTGTGTGACTACACTGCACCCGATATGCCGACCAGACAGGTTTTTATTAAAACGACCGGCAAATGTTAGTGAGGAAAGAGTGACAAAAAAGGCAAAAACAAGTGAAGAGAAGCGATGAAGAAAATTAAGCAAAATTAATGTAAAGAAAACAGTTAAGAGAATTTCAGTTCTGTCAGGACCACTTTGTCAAAAGATAATTTATTAGATGATATGCATACAGTTAGTGTTGGCGGTATGCTTCTGTTCTGGACAAAAATCCACGCGCCCGTCCGTGTGCTTGCATGGTCAGAGTGCGGAGAGCAGCGACTAGAAAATAGAATACACACCCGTATAATAGAACCACTATTCATGCATAGTATTTTATGTTACTTGTATAAATGAATGAATGAAAAATATGTGGAGATTTATGACGTAAACTGGTAAAAGGAACATGGGTTCCGGCATGGTGGAGTCCGGTTGGAGGAGGGAGTTTAGATCACGCAGCAGTGAAGCGCTAGAGCGGCTCTATGAATTGGAATTTTAATTGTCGGGTAATATGGATGTCGTAACCGGATTGGTGCGCCGTCATGGACAGCTGATTAACAGCTAATACACGCTTGACGACGTGGCCTGCCAGAACTAACACGATGCTTGATTTTAGTTCATTAATTTTAGTGAAGTTTAGTTAAGTTCCATTTAAGTGTAAAGTAGCATTAAGAGTGTACAGTGGCGAGTAAGTAAACGAAAGTCAAAGTGTTCGTACAAGACAAAATTCCTCCTCCTCCGCCTGTTTACTCCTCCCTCAACCCCCATGCGCATCTTCCGTAAAGTAAAACCAGTTTTAACATTCTTTTATTACTGTATGTTTTTATACAATATTTGTCATTTATAAATACAGGAACTGTACGTTTTTCATATTCAAAACACATAAACAAAACAATTCTAGTGAAATTTTGCGAGCTGGAATGGATTAATGGGATTTCAATTCAATTTCAACGGGGAAAATTGTTTTGAGATACGAGCAATTTGAGATACGAGCGAGGTCAGGAACGAATTAAGCTCGTATCTCGAGGCATCACATTGCAGATTTACTAGATTTACTCTCACCAATACAGATTTTATACATGCAGATTTAATAGTGCATACTTCAGTTCTAGCAGGACCCAGAACAAACTAATGGTGATATTCAATCACATACATCAAAGAAAACAAACAAAATACAAAGAGAGGAGTGCTGAGACAGGTAGCAACAAATAAATAAAATCAACAAAACTAAGACATGGACTAAGTGACTCACAGTTGCTTGGCCTAGTAACTAAGTAACTAAGCCTTAGTAGAGGGAAGAGTTGATGTAAAACAAACACAGAGCTGCCGACTAAAATACCGGTACATGGCGTGAAGCCCCGTTGTACCGAGTTGGAGTCAAAGCGACCCACAACGGTATTCTCAGAGGCAAAACAGCAGCGCAGTCATACCCATGGACGTAACCCCATCATCCCCCGGAAAGTGGTTGGACAACCAGATCAACCATCTGAGCATGTAACAGTATGTTATTAAAAATAAATAAATCGCAACAAACAGGGACCAAAATAATACGTACCAGCGATTAGCAGTTATAACTCTCACTAAACGTAATCATCCTCACTCGATCTATTTTTTTGGTTCACAAACTGGATGCCAACCCGCACTGAGATAGCAGACAGCCCACGCTAACAACAGCGGGACAATATCGTCCTATAGTGGTAAACAGAGCACATGAGTAAGCACGCAGATAAAGTTTGCCAGACAAGTTACCACGCGGTTTTACACACACAGACACAGACAGACACAGACACACACACACACACACACACACACACACACACACACACACACACACACCTGGGGAAAGCCATGAATGGGGTCCCACGAGAGGGTGGTGCCAGCAATGACGTATAGCTAGGTAACCCAAAACCTGCCTTTATATAATTCATTCACTGATCACGTGACACAGCAATCAATTACAGTAGTCTCATTCACTCTGCTACGCAAGCATTCATACACCTTCCTAATGGTAGGTGCACAACAATAAATTACTGTATCTTCTGCATAAAAATGGAAAGATGCATGTTGAACATTTTCGCCTAGACAGTTTATATAAATCTCTCCAAGACCTGTACTCCTCCAGAGTGTGCAAAAGAGCAAAGAAAATCACCCTGGACCCCTCACATCCAGCACACTCCCTCTTTGAACTGTTGCCATCTGGTCGGCGCTACAGAGCCCTGAGCTACAGAACGACCAGACATAGGAACAGTTTCTTCACTCAAGCAATCCACCTGATGAACAATTAACACCATGGAACACACAACACATATTTGCACTATGTATACCTCAATTTGCACATTTCATACTTGCACTCTGTACATACATGCATAACACATTGTCTGAATGGTTATGTTTACTTCAACTGCACATTTCACGATTGCACATGTGTACATACAAATTGTATATATTGTATACTTATTTGCATATGTATATTTCATATGTTTATTTTAACTGCACATTTCACACCTGTATATGTGTACATACAATTTAATCTATACTACATATGTCATTCTGTTACACTGTGGAGATTATGTCACTAAAACAAATTCCTCGCATGTGAAAACATGCCTGGCAATAAATCTGATTCTGATTCTGATTCTAAATAGTGAATAAAAGTGGCCCTAAAATGGAGCCTTGTGGGACCCCTTTACAGATTGATAAATATTTTGACGTTAGGCCATCAACTTGCGTAGCTTGAGTCCTATCAGCGAGGTAGTTAATAAACCAGCCCACAGAGTGCTGAGATATACCTATACTGATCAGTCTCTGCACTAATATACTATGGTCAACAGTGTCAAATGCTTTGGACAAATCAATTAACATAGACACACAGTGTTTCTTATCATCAAGTGCTTTGACTATATCATTAATTACATTTATAGCAGCAGTGGTTTTGCTATGTTTTACCATAACCCCCTACGACCTGGTGTCCACATACGTGGACATCACTGCAACTAAAATGCAAGGCCAAACCAAAGCTCGGGTCTTAGGTTAATATTGGCGTCATGGTTCCTCTCTGAGTCTTAGGAGCTTTAACTCCTTTTGTTTATTTTGTTATACCAGATGAAGTGGGACAGGTAAGATGTCGTGCTACTTCCATTGTACCACACGTAGGTAACTCGACGTTAAATACATTAGGAAAGAGGTGTACGCCACCGCCTGTATGTTTCTGTTTAATAGCTTAGAGTAGGGAAGTATTCGGCGCTCGGCGATGAAGGCTTTCTTTTCTTGTTTATTTTCCTTAGTTAGGTTAGAGGTTTAAAACAGTTAGTATTGGTTGGGTTTATATTTTTATATTTTGTTTGAGTTGTCCATTTATCTCCTTTCTCACTTGTATATAATAAATCACACATTTCGTGGTTAATATTTTATGTCCTCGCATTCTTCTTTTTGCTTACTACACCCACAAAATTTACCACAACCATAAATGTTACTCCTTACCCTAGACAACTTTTAAAAGGTCGTAATAATTATACTCCACATCTGGACATTTCTATATTTATTGTACTTCTTTTGTGCTGTTGGTACTTTGTCAAAGTAGCTGCAGTTGTAACACTTTACACTGTGCTGTTGACTGAACCAGAGTTGTGCATGGATGTAATGATGGGCCGGGAACAGCAGATGCTGAATCTGTATGCAGAGATTTAATGAGAAGGCAAACATTCCAAAACAGTAGGCAAAGGGAGAGTCAAAAAACAGGCAAGAAATTCCGAAAAGCAGAGAGCAAAATCTGCGTGGCAAACAAATCTGACAAACAAATCTGACAAACAAATCTGACAAACAAATCCAAACACAATAAAATGAACAAATTGAACGAGGGCAAAATACAGCAAGACAAGCATTGGAAAAGCAAGGTAATGCATGGAAAACACTAATATTACATTGCATTAAACAATAGCACAAGGTTTCCTCTGGTTGGCTGGAGAAGAAACGCAGGTATTGCTGTAACAATAGGGTTATTCTTCTTCACTAAATCTACAATTCTGTTTAGTGAAAGTGGTTTTAGTTTGATGACAAATTTAAACCTTACCCTAACTTTTAACCCTGTATGTTTGTGATGTATGTTTGTGATGTGGAACACAAAACACAGAGATACACTAAAACACAAACTTGAAATGTACTTTTATTTGATAGGAAACTGGCAGCAGTTATTATCACCCATATCCTTACACATTAAAGAAACAAGTGCTCAGAAATCCCAGGTATAGAAACCATCAACATTTCATTATGCAGACACCATGATAACACACTCAAAGAACAAAGAACTGATATGTATATATATATATATATATATATATATATATATATATATTTATATATATATATATATATATATATATATATATATACATATATATAAAAACAAAAACATAAAAAAGAATAATGATGATTTTAACATGTTTACATGGCTTGGTGTTCTAAACTTCCTGCATAGGTGTAAATGAGCTGAATATGATATAGTTCTTTATTCTTAGAAAGCAGACAAAAAACAATTATATGTGCAAACCAACACACTGTAGTTTAAACATCGGGTTAATAGATTTCACCTACATTGCGCAGAAACCCCATTATTAATAAAAACCATCAGTAATAATAATAATAATAATAATAATAATAATAATAATAATAATAATAATAATAATAATAATAATAATGTGTAGAAGAGAATAAATGAGACATTACTGTAGATCAGCTGATGCTGGACACAGATGATGGACCACAACTTGTCTTCAGTCTTCATGTTTAATAAAACAAATCTTTAAACAAAAACCAAAAAAAACAATTTTAAATGCGATATCAAAAAAGTGCAGTAAAACACAAGCATACAAAAACACTGTGACTAACCATCATAGGTAGAGCAGATGAAGTTGAGCTTCTGGCTCTCAGGCAGCTCGATCCACTTCTGCTCTCCTCCAGACTGCACTGCTCCGCTTCTCTTCTCATGACTACAGTCTTCATTCCAGGTCCCATTCCCTGGTGCCCAGCCCTCATAGCAGATTATTGATCCAACAACCCAGAACCAGACACGCTGGGCGCAGTCGTGACGCAGGCCGAGCCACACGTGTTCAGTGGAGGCGTTTTGAGTCACTTCCTTCACCCAGAGCTGCATCTCCTCGGTGCACACTGACACCAGGTCATGATGATGGTTCCTGCAGTATGTCAGAGCTTCCCACCAGGTCAGGTTCTTCTTAATCAGGATCACTTTATCTGGATAAAAGAGGCAACATTCAATAAAAGCTAAAGCGAACATTTACAACCCAATATATTTTCATCTTTTATTTAGCCGAAGATTTAAACAGGAATCTGGATATAATATCCTGAAAATATTGTTAATATGAATATTTTGTTCTGCAAATTTTATTAAAAAGTTTAATTATCTCTCTCATATCCATTTGTGATTGTATTTATAAAACAAAGTGTATTGTATACAGTTCATGATAATACAAAACAGCATCAGGAATCTTTAATAAATTAAAAAATTGAAACCACATCATTTAACTCACTCTCATGGCAGATGAACAGGAGTTTTTCTGTGCAGTTCACATCAGTCCAGTAACGTTGCTCAGACTCAGACACTGCAGCAAAGATCAAACTTCCACTGGGTTTGTCAGATCTCCAGTATCTGAATAAGGAGTTACTCTGATCTGACCAATACCAGGAGTCATAAAACAGACCGATCCAAACAACTGGACTGTGTGAGACATTAACCACACTCCTGATCTTGTCATTCTCAGTTTGGTTCCTCACACTGACCAGGTCGGTGTAATTCTCTCTGCAGTAGGACTGAGCATCGTACCAGCTCATATTATTATTAATAAATATATATTTATTAGTGTTTGTGTTGTTTTCTGAAAATAAATAAATAAATAAACAAACAAACAAGTAAATAAATAAATAAATAATGATTACACAATTAATAGCTCATTCATGACTTCATTAGTTTTTTTGCATCTTATGTCAGTAAAAGAAGTTTAACAAAAAAGTGACTAAGAACAAAAATCAATAACTGTATTACTGTAACATTATTAAATATATTTACTTTTTATTAACATATCTTACCTTCATAACATACAAAAGGAAACAACATTTCACATGGGTAATCATGCCATAATGTATCGTATTTATTACATGTCACACAGTATTCAACTCCCCCACCATTATCTGGCTGTCCACTGGCCCACTTTGTGTAAGTGACTCCGTCTCTGTAGAAAGTTTGGTCTTCCAGAGACCACAGCCATCTCCCAGGTCCTGCTCTCTGTAGACCAATCCAAGCTTTCTTTGCATTTCTGTTCATCAGTGTCTGATTCAGTTTCTCCACCTCTCCCATGTTGCTGATGGTTGCCAGATCAGTGTAATTCAGTCTGCAGTAAGTCTGAGCTTCACTCCAGGTTTTATTCTCATTCACAAAGTGATAGTGATGAGGAATATATGCTCCTGTACCACATACTACTGTGAAAAACATAAGAAAGAGATGTGTTATTGCATGATGCTATGATACGATTTTAAAATGTTATCTCTTACTTTAAAAAAATATTTTTTTATTATTATTATTTATTTGCACCTGGTCATCAACAGAAAATAAAGCATGACAAAATTTATTATAATATGACATTAGCTAAGCAGCTAGAAATGAATTCATGTTGAATTCAACATGATCATTTAATCCATGAAAACTGGCTAAATGTTTCTTGTGCGATTCTTTATTTTGTCTGTAATCAGATCATCAAATGTCTCTTACACATAATAAAACACTTGTGTTTCTGTTTATGTTTCATGAATATATAATGGTAGGGTGATGAGTGTGTAACGAGAGTCAGGTGTGAGTGTTTAGTAAGCCAGGTCAGATGCATATTAAGTATATTAAGTTAAATATATGTTAGAAAGCTTCCTTGAGAATAGACCTCATGATTAGGATCTCACAGAACACAACAAGGTATGTTAAGCTCACAGCTAATGTCATGTTCCTGTTTGGAGTTTTATTTAAATATGACAAATAGTGACCATGCACAAAACTGTGTTGTAAAAGCAGGGCATGGCTTTTAAAATGGCTTCAGATAAATATAGTCTGATGCCTGTGTTTGTGCTAAAACGGAAGTATCGGACTTTCACCACATCAGAAGATTTTTCACCCACTTTTAAGCTGCACAATACTTCAGCATTGAGGGCTTCATTTGTTGATACAAAAATAGCCTCAGATTACAAAGAGAAAAAAATAATGTTCAAACTTGTTTCAAACTGAAACTAAAGAGTAAATACAAGAATTGGCATCAAAATAAAGTCATTTATAGCCCCACATTCACAGAGTATGTCTTTTTCTTTTAAATAACACACATACACACACACACACACACACACACACACACACACACACACACACACACACACACACACACACACACACACACATTGTGTACATTGCGTACACACTAACCTGAGTAGAGCATAGTCACTGAAACGAGGTGAACCATATCTGTAAAGAAATTGTCAGAAAAACCTTTCCAACATTACAGCTTATGAATTAACAATCTGACGCTTTCTATGTTCTGTTATCAGTTATATTACTGTAGTAAAGTCATTAATTCACCAGCCTCTCTCTCTCTCTCTCTCTCTCTCTCTCTCTCTCTCTCTCTCTCTCTTTCACACACACACACACACACACACACACACACACACACACACACACACACACACACACACACACACACATATACACATATACACAAACACACACACACACACACACACACACACACACACACACACACACACACACACACACACACACACACACACACACACATACATAAAACAATTAAAAACATGAATAAATAGATATCTGTACCTCATGTGTTCTTCTGTTCTTCACCTCACTTTGTGCACCTGAACCTAACAAACCTCTTATTATACAGTATTACTGTCCTCTTTCAATCCCACCCATCACTTTACATAATCCATTTGATACAGATGTAATCTCAGTATCTGCTGTTCATCAGAGTTTTGCTGTTGTAGTGACGCTGTTATGTGATATTGTTTATGGAACATATTTGAATGACAGATATATCTGTGTTCATAGTTACAGAATAAATGTTGCCGGGTTTTTCCCTGAATTTGGATAAACAAAAAGGTGAACAGAAAGAGTTGAATTTAAAGGATGGAGAATGTGAACTTAGTTCTAATTCTCATTATATTGGCTTGAACAACCCAAAATTCTGTTTTGCTTCATTACCTTATTTTTTTAGACAATTAAATTCTAAATGCTAATCATTCTTCAGCTTTTAACCTACATGCACAAAAACACAGGTAAGTTGTTCATCATGGTCTGACTTAAGGTACTTTTACTTTGGTAAGTGATACGAATTCTGGTTTTCCTGGTACAGAAGCACAAAAAGGCCTAAAATCCTAAAGAAATCTATTCAAAATTATGAAGTTTAATATCTCATTATGATTTCAGGCTATTTTCACTGAACTCAGGCAACTCCTTTGTAGGGCCAGGGGTATGAGGCCATGCCTAGTGTCTCTCCCCTACATCGCCTGCATGGAGGAAACCTGCGTTCCCTTCTATGCATTGTAGAGTCACCTAAGCCATTGTGTGGAAGGCCTACATGGGAGCAGGACAAGCCCATATGACACTGCACAACATGGTGGTCTTGCAGGCTGATCTGCTAAAAGAGCTTAACTGTGGTGGGGATTGACCCTCAAGGCAATATCACACCTCCACCGAGCCAAAGATCTCGCACTCCATGCCACGAAGCAGACGGCCCACACCATAAGTTCTATGGCTGAATTTTTTGTCACAAAGAGGCTTAATTGAACAGAGATTAAGGACAGAGAAAGATCCTTTCTCCTCAATGCTCGATGTCGCCTGTTCGGGGAAGCAGTGAGTACTGTCGTCAGCATTCAGGGAATTTATCCGTCGCCACACTGAGCAGCCTGGGCCATCTTCACCTCCTAAGGTCTACCCTTACTCTCTTTTCTTGCTCAATCTATCTCCTGGATCAGCACGTGCAGGGTATCAGGGAGATCAGCAGGATATTGACATATTTTGTAGACAATTTGGTAGCATGGAAGCTTCTTCTAGGTGTGTCTCAGTGGGTCCTAGATACTGTAGAAAAAGGTTACAGGATCCAGTTCACCTCCCGTCCTCCTCCATTTCAGGGTGTGTTGCCCACGGTTGTTGGCAAACACCTAACCACATTTCCCCAAGAGAAACTGCTCTCGCTTCTAAGGAAAGGGACCTTAGTTTATATTCCCCTCCCAGATCAAGACTCAAGCTGTTACATCTGGTATATTGTTGTTTATATATAAATACAGGGGTCTGTGTCCAACTTTGGACCTGCAGGCTCTAAACGCTGAATGAGATTTGCATGATGAGTAGTTTGAAGGATGTAAAAAGCATTTAATCATTCAACAGCCACCTTAGTAGAAACAGCTACACCTATTCATGCAATTTTCTATATGTCATATATGCAATGCATAAAATCCCATACAAGCTTCAGTTAATGTTCAAATTCTAAAATATAGTGCCAAATAGGCTCAACAACAATGACATTAACATTGGAAGTCATTTAAACCAGGATCCAACTCATTATATAATATTCTGCCAAAAGGAAGAAAAATAGAACCTTTTAAAGAAATGCCATGTTACTTTACCAATAGTAAAGCAGTTCATCTAGTAGTACAGGAATGAATTATAACAGTAATACAGTTCATTTAAAGCATTTGGCAGACACCCTTACATTTTACCTCATTTTATAGCTAAGCAATTGAGGGTTAAGGGCCCAGCAGTTGCAGAATAATGGACATGGGATTCAAACTCACAACCTTCCGATTGGTAGTCCAACACCTTAACAATTAAGCTAGCACATCCTGCAATTTGTCAGTGAAGTAGTGACAGCAATTGCGTCTTTTAAAAACTTGCTGTATGTGAACAGTCTGTTTTTGCTTGGACAGGAGATGGTTTCCAGTGGATATTTTACTATAGCATTTTGTTTATTTACCATGTTGAGATCAAAATCACTAGTTCTCTCTCTCTCTCTCTCTCTCTCTCTCTCTCTCTCTCTCTCTCTCTCTCTCTCTCTCTCTCTCTCTCTCTCTCCACACAGAAACCCACACTATACATACCCGTCAAGTTTCTCATGTACTTTTCTGATTAAGTGGATGTAAATGGTCAGGGTGTTAATTGTGATGTTTGCAGTAATATATAGCTGTTTACTCACCTTATTATTTGTGATCCTTGTGATCCTGTTTGTAATTATATTTCTGTCCTTTCTATCCTCTCCCATCTATTTGCCCTCCCCTCTTGTGTCTGTTCTATATATGTATTGTTCTGCATTTCCATGAAACTATTTGCATAGAGGAAAGAATGATTTGTGTTTCTTATTTGGAATTAATTTAAATAAAGGATAGCTTTGTTTGTGCAAGCTGTTTGTGTTTACAGACAAACAGACTAAAAACTTGTGTTCTTTGATGGCTATAAAGTACAATCTGAGCTCCACAAACTTTGGACATGTAAAGTACAATCAATGTAAAGTAATGGCTTGTGATGTCAAACATGGCTGTATGTCCCCATATTCTTTTTTACTGTATTTTCTTGATTGCTTAGGTTCTATTCCTGTATGTCACCAGATGGAATTGTGGGATCGTAGTGTAGCAGAGTGGTAGGGGAACGAGTCTAACAATGCTATATATAAAGAATTATAAAATGCCACAAAAGGCCCCTAGGGGCACAACATTTGACTATGCCCCCCCTTATGAGGGGAACAGTCCCAAAAGGACACAGGTTCGTTACCTAATGATGAGCAAGAGACGAGGGCACGAGAATAACACAATAAATCTTTATTTGTACAGTTGTGCAGGATTACAATTCTCTAAAGAAAATGTCAAATCTTCAGTCACTAAACATGAAATCAAATTGACAGCACACAACATATACTTGAAATGACGAGGCCTTTCCAGAGCAAGACGAGATAACACATGACCCAGCTACAGCACAGTGTCAAGCCACACAACTCACACATGTGGAAGGTACACAAACAGCACACAGTGAACAAGCCACCCTCAAAAAGGTACAGCAATTATTCCTCCCCCTCAAAGACGACCCACCCAACACAAGTATTTTTTTTTGAGATACGAGCTGTGATTCGACCAAATTTTTGTCCTGATATACTAGCAAATTTTTGAGATACGAGCATCCGAGCCGCCGCAGGCGAAACAAAGATCTCCAACAACCACGTGTGCTCTTGTAGTAGGGCAGTCTAGGTACCGCCCTATTAAACACAGTTTTAACCTGAATGACAGGTGCGACAGCCTATCTGGTGGGTGAGATGAAGGCATTGCAGGAGGCAGATCCGGTGATTGGGGAGATTTTGGTGTTCTGGAGACTAGGAACACTCCCCAGTTTTGAAGAGCGACACCAGCTGTCCAAAGCCGCCCTAGTCTTACTGCGGCAATGGGATCGGTTGCTGGATAAGGAAGGGGTGCTGCATTTCAGTGTGTTTCGTTCTAATGGTGGTGAAGAGATTCTCCAGGTAGTTCTACCAGCTGTCTTGCGTAAGGAAGTTTTGACTCAAGTGCACCAGGGATATGGGCATCAAGGGGTCGAACGGACCACCGAGCTAGTACGACAGCGTTACTATTGGCCAGGACTAACATCCGATGTAGCTCAGTGGTGTCGGGAGTGCGAAAGATGTCATGTCGCTAAGGATACACAGCCGGTAGCTCGCAGTTTCATGGGTCATCTGTTGGCCTCTAGGCCAAATGAGATCTTGGCCATTGATTTTACTCTGCTGGAACCATCTCGCTCAGGATTGGAAAATGTTTTGATAATGACCGATGTCTTTACAAAATACAACCTGGCGGTCCCTACTCGGGATCAGTGTCCTGAGACAGTGGCTCGCACGTTGGTGGTGGAGTGGTTCTATAAGTTTGGTGTCCCTGGACGCATTCATTCTGATCAGGGCCGCAGCTTTGAGTCCTCTTTAATACAACAGCTCTGTAGTCTCTATCGGATTGAGAAGTCCCGCACTACCCCATACCATCCAGCAGGTAATGGGCAGTGTGAACGTCTTAACAGGACGCTGCATAATCTCCTGTGCACTCTACCGCTCTCTCGAAAGGCAGATTGGGTCTCTGCTCTCCCACAGGTACTCTTCTGCTATAATACTACCCCCCATCAAGCGACCGGTGAGTCAGCTTATTTTCTGATGTTTGGGCAAGAGCCAAGGCTCCCTATAGATTTTCTGTTGGGTAGAAGCCAGGAGATGTTGTCTGGTGGTGTGAATGAGTGGGTGTTGGAGCACCAAGCCAGGTTACAGGAGGCTTTTGAGGGGGACCAGAACATTTGAATTTGACAGCCAAGCATCGCAGGAAGCAGCATGACCTGCAGGTACGTGATACACCATTGGGGGAGGGTCAGTTGGTTTATCTCCACGATTATGGCGTGAGAGGGCGCCAATGACCTGTGGAGCCTAGTGGTGTATCAGGTAGTGAGAGCACCTCTGGCAGGAGGGTCAGTGTACACCATTGCGCCAGTAGATGATTTGAGTAAGGTAAAATGGGTTCACTGCTCTTTGTTGAAGACCCGTATATGAAGAGAGTCACCTGCTGTTATTCCTGCAGATGATCCTCTTGTAGTCAAGGTACCATCATCGGAGGGCTCCCCATTTGAGGAGGTTGATCTGTGGGTTTTGGTACCTGAATCTCCACAGGGTGTTGGTGGGCTAATACTAAGGGACCCAGTGCCTCCACCTGCCCTTGTTCCTCGATGCCTAACTGAAAATCTTGACTCTACAACTCCAGCGGTTCCTGGACTACCTGGTGTGGGGTCTCCAGATTTATAGTCAGTAAGGGAACCCTCACCGGTAGATCAGCCTGGTAATAGTGGGGTTGCCTTGTGGCGGACGAGGCGAGCTAATGCGGGTCATCATTCCAATTGACACCACCTCCTTTGGGCAGTGGAAGCAGGGAGGGGGGGTATTTCCATGGTAGCTCCGGCATCTAATGCTGTTTCTGCCCTTTTCAGGCCCTGGCACTAAGTCATTCCCTGGCCATTGTGGGGTTGTGTCCATCGTCGGGGCGACGATGCAAGATCTAGGGGTAGATTGTAATAGGGCAGTCTAGGTACTGCCCTATTAAACGTGGTTTTCACGTGAATGACAGGTGTGACAGCCTATTGGCTGCTGCTCCGGGTGTATTTAAGGCGTAGTTTGTCACCTGGGTACGCATCATACAACTATTGTGTGTGGGTGTGCGCGCGCAGCTTGTGGGAGGTATGTATCCAGCTGTATGGCTAACGTTGCTGCTAGCGTCTGTGCACTATCTAAGGTGTATTTGTTTATAGCCAGGTTATGGTCCCGATCGGTACGACGTTGCTGTTGGGTACAGGCTGTCCTTCACTCCAGGTTGTGTGTGCTCTGGATCAGGTTGTGTGTGCTCTTGTTGCAGTTCGTTGATTACGGATAAAGCTGTGAATAACTGAACCTGTGTGCTTCGCGCTCTACTTCCGGGTATGTATATCTAGTCCTTTTGAGCATTATTGGGGTGGTGTTTTTGACGATTGATTTTATTAACTTTTGTTTATTTTAGTGCATCTGTTCGTAAGCACATTATTGCTGTGGACTGCAGGGCGAATGCTCCTTAGACCACGTTAAGACTGCACTGTTTGTTCTGCTGCTATTTTTACGACTGTGACCGTTTGTATTCATTACTTTGTGGTTTTGTTTGTGTTTGTCACGCTCATGCTGGTGGCTTAGGTGAAGTGTGGTCAGTCCGAGCCGTCATTTAAGAGAGAGGTGCCATTAACGGTGCCTGCTTAACTTCACCGGTTGTTATATTGCCACCAGCAGCGTGTTTGTTTTGTTTAATGTTGATTTGAATTTTCTTTGTTGAAGGCTCCTTTCAGCTTTAAGTTTTTGTCCTTTTGTTAACTTGTTTTTTTGTATTTAATGTGCTTTAATTTGTAGACTGTTGTCTTCACGTGTATTGTTTGCTTTATTTCTCTTGGTTTTGTTCTTCTCTTTTAACCCCTTGCTGCTCCATGGCATGTCTAGGTTTGAGCTTTTTGGCACGAACCTAGTATTTACATGTTTCTGTCTGACCCTTGTGGCCAGTAAATTTTCCATTGTGTTCCCCTTTATGGTGTGAACTTATTCTAACGCGAGTTGTTGGGTTGAATGTGAGTTAAACTGTGTTTTTGTTTTTATTTATTTATTTTTTTTTTATTTCAGGAGCTGAAGGCCCCAGTGAGGGAAGCTAGCTGTCTTGGCCTTGTGGTGGTGGTGTTTCTCACAGTGTGTTTTTGCCATTGATATCTGTGTCTCCCTCACTTAGAGTGGGTGTGGTGTGAGTGTTTGTGTTTATGAGTAGTGTGTCTTAGGATACGCACTGTTCAGCTGCCCTACTGGTAAGCCTCAGCCAGAAAGTTTTTGTTGTCTCATTTTCTATTGGGTTTATATTTTTATATTTTGTTTGAATTTTCCATTTACATTTCTAACCTGTATATAATAAAGCACACATTTTATTGTTATTTCATGTCCCTGCATTCTTCTTTTTGCTTACTACACCACTACACACACAAAATTTACCACAACCATAAATGCAGACCTGCCAACCTTGTAAAACATTTTTGAGTAGCAATTTACTGCAGCGACACGGCGCGAGGTCTGGCACATTTGCTGGTCAGTGTTCACATGCTCACTCATCACAACTTTTTACTTAGCACATAGTTCTCACTCACCACCATATCTAGTTATTCAACATACAAGTAGACCATGAAGAACTCTTTTATTGAAAAGGCAACATAAAAACTATTTTAACAACTTTATGTATTGCCATAAATTAGATCTAATGAACTAAACAGTAACTTCATATCTGACTGCGTGCTATAAAAGGGACACACAGACGCTCGCGGATATTGATGTCTGCGTGCTTGCGCCAGTTTGTCTTTTCTGATAAAGTACGACGGCAATGCGTTTACAGGCATGACACGTTTCCGATATAAATAAATAAAGTAAATAAAGTAAAACTTGATCTGTGCGTAAAACTTAAACTTGAGGCACAACACCGAACACTTGGACGCATGCCTCAGTAAAGGAGTCTAATGACACCTGTGGTTCGGCAGGCTTATTAAAATGGATGAAATTCACAATTCTGGCCATTTACTTTTGAAACGTTAAGTCCTCACTTGTAAAAAACAGTCACTGCAAGAAGAATTGAAGACAGACAGAGACAGATGAAAACCACTTCTGTTTAGTGAAAGTGGTTTTAGTTTGATGACAAATTTAAACCTTACCCTAACTTTTAGCCCTGCATGTTTGTGATGTATGTTTGTGATGTGGAACACAAAACACAGAGATACACTAAAACACAAACTTGAAATGTACTTTTATTTGATAGGAAACTGGCAGCAGTCATTACGATCCATATACTTACATATTAAAGAAACAACAGACTCAGATGTCTAAAATATAAGTGAGATAAATAATAATAATAATAATAATAATAATAATAATAATAATAATAAATTAAAAGAATAGTAATGATTTTAACATAACTGTTTACATGGCTTGGTGTTCTAAACTTCCTGAATAGGTGTAAATGAGCTGAATATGATATAGTTCTTTATTCTTACAAAGCAGACAAAAAACAATTATATGTACAAACCAACACACTGTAGTTAAAACATCAGGTTAATAGATTTCACCTTCATTACACAGAAACCCCTTTATTAATAAGAACCATCAGAAATAATAATAATAATAATAATAATAATAATAATAATAATAATAATAATAATAATAATAATAATAATGTGTAGAAGAGAATAAATGAGACATTGCTGTAGATCAGCTGATGCTGGACACAGATGATGGACCACAACTTGTCTTCAGTCTTCATGTTTAATAAAACAAATCTTCAAATGAAAACGATAAAAACAATTTTAAATGCAATATCAAAAAAGCGCAGTAAAACACAAGCATACAAAAACACTGTGACTAACCATCATAAGTAGAGCAGATGAAGTTGAGCGTCTGGCTCTCAGGCAGCTCGATCCACTTCTGCTCTCCTCCAGACTGCACTGCTCCGCTTCTCTTCTCATGACTACAGTCTTCATTCCAGGTCCCATTCCCTGGTGCCCAGCCCTCATAGCAGATTATTGATCCAACAACCCAGAACCAGACACGCTGGGCGCAGTCGTGACGCAGGCCGAGCCACACGTGTTCAGTGGAGGCGTTTTGAGTCACTTCCTTCACCCAGAGCTGCATCTCCTCGGTGCGCACTGACACCAGGTCATGATGATGGTTCCTGCAGTATGTCAGAGCTTCCCACCAGGTCAGGTTCTTCTTAATCAGGATCACTTTATCTGGATAAAAGAGGCAACATTCAATAAAAGCTAAGGTGAACATTTACAACCCAATTGTTTTTTCATCTTTTATTTAGCCGAAGATTTAAACAGGAATCTGGAAATAATATTCTGAAAATATTTTTTTAAATATATTTTTCTCCAAATTATCTTTTTCAAATCCATTTGCAATTGGATTAATAAAACAAAGTGTATTGTATACAGTTCATGATAATACAAAACAGCATGACAGTAATGTAAAAAAAAAAAATTGCAACTACATCATTTAACTTACTCTCATGGCAGATGAACGGGAGTTTTTCTGTGCAGTTCACATCAGTCCAGTAACGTTGCTCAGACTCAGACACTGCAGCACAGATCAAACTTCCACTGGGTTTGTCAGATCTCCAGTATCTGAATGTGGAGTTACTCTGATCTGACCAATTCCAGGAGTCATTAAACAGACCGATCCAAACACCTGTACTGACTGAAACATTAACCATACTCCAGATCTCGTCATTCTCAGTTTGGTTCCTCACACTGACCAGGTCGGTGTATTTCTCTCTGCAGTAGGTCTGAGCATCATACCAGCTCTTTTCATCACTAATATATACATATTTATTAGTTGTTTTTTTTCTGCAAATAAAAATAAAAATGTACACAATGAACAGCTCATTCATGACTTTATTAGATTTTTGCTGATTCTTATGTTAATAAAAGAACTTTAACCCCTTTATGTCTTGGCCCCCTTTTGCAGGTTTTTCGCCTACGTGACCTACCCAACAAAAAGTGGTACAGCTCCCACATACTTTGACACACAGGGGTGAGCCTGGTCTCATTGGAAAGAAGAGATTCAGAAACTAGTTTCAGATTGATTCTAGGCCTTACTGGCACAAAGTTACAGAGGCTAGAATGGAAGGTTCTCATTTCCACCTGGATTGTTTACCTGATAAACTGAATAATCTTATTTTTCTGGAACATGTTAGGGACCAAATAACAACTGAGGGTCATAGCCACATGTCTTGGCTTTCACCAAAAAAATTACAAGTCGAAAGACCCAAAAATGGCTTCAATAAAAATATTTTTCTACGGACATGGTCGTCTGGTCCAGCGTTTTTGTGTACTTGTTTACTGTATAACTTTGAATTAAAAGACTGCATGCTCAGTTTAAAAGGCCTAAAACAAGCAGAGACTCTCTGTCTACATGTCTAGTGTGTAAAAAGGCCTGTAACTTGACACCCTGAGCTGTGAGAGTGACAAAATTCAGGGATTACGCAAGAATTCTTCTGCGCAGATTAGAGAAGAGAAGACACGGATGTTGCATATCGTTGGAATCGTCTGTTTATTGGCTAAAGAGCTGTATAGGTCCCAGCCTATTTCATTGCTATTGGAAGGAGTAATTGTCAGTCAAAGGCGGGTTCCCAAAAATGATGTCATGACATCATTGGCTTCCCAGCCGTCTATCTCTGCAATACAAGCACCGATTGGCTCAAGTGAGGGCTTGTTTGATTCGTTAGGTCCTGGGCTATAAATATGACGTAAATTTAGAATTTTTGAAACCCCAATGAGAAGTTAGAGCGGCAAAACAAGATGATGGCGCACTACTGTTTCCAGTTTTCGGAACGATCAAAGCGTTTTCTATTAAAAGGCTTACAGATTTCAGTTCCTTGGACCTGTGTGGATTTTTCTGGAATATTTGTTTTGGAATATATTACCCCAGCGAAGAACGGGAAGCGTCTAAATGTAAGGGAAAAACCGGTCTAGCGCCACCTAGGTCAGTTTTGTCCAAAAAAATTTTCTAATAGTATGAAGGCTGTGAATCATATTATGCTTTGTGTGTGGGCTTAAAAAAATATTGAGAGTATAAACTTTACTAGGTAAATAGGTTTTTTCGTGTTTTTAGAGGATTTGATGCTTTAAAGATGAAATGAAGCTTGTTTCTGGGTCATCCTCTAGTGGTCACATTGACTTCCGTAAGAGGTCAGAAAAGTGAAAGAGAAGAAAAACCAAGAACAATAACTAATACAATTAGGTCCTCCATTTTAGATTTAGATTTTCATTATTGTAACATTATTAAATATAGTTACTTTTTATTAACATCTCTTACCTTCATAACATACAAAAGGTTTCAACTTTTCACAATTGCCATCATTCCATAATGTATTGTAGGTATCATATCCCACACAGTATTTAACTTCCCCAGCATTATTTGGTTCATTAGGATGCCAGTGTGTGTAAGTGACTCTGTCTCTGTAGAAAGTTTGGTCTTCCAGAGACCACAGCCATCTCCCAGGTCCCGCTCTCTGTAGACCAATCCATGCTTTCTTTGCATTTTCCTTCATCAGTGTGTGATTCAGCTTCTTCATCTCTCCCATGTTGCTGATGGTTGCCAGATCAGTGTATTTCTCTCTGCAGTAAGTCTGAGCTTCACTCCAGGTTTTATTCTCATTCACAAAGTGATAGTGATGAGGAATATATGCTCCTATACCACATACTACTGTGAAAATCATAAGAAAGAGATGTGTTATTGCATGATGTTATGATACGATTTTAAAATGTTACCTCTTACTTTCAAAAATCAGTTTAATTTTATTTTTTTTTCCTGGAATAACAGACCAACCCTTCACATTATTATAGTCTCATGGTTTTAAGGTTCTTAAATGTGCAAGGTAACATATGCCAGGTGAAAGTTCCACCATGAAACATTGTTGTCAAGGAATCGCCAGGTTCTCCCCTCACTCAACAAACCAGATCCGCATCACCTGAGTACTAATCACCGCCACATATAAAAGACTCTCTCACACACACACACACTTTGTCCGGTCTCGTACACGCTAGCTGCCTTCGCATGCTGTGTCTACTAACCCGACTCTTTATCTCTCTCTCTGCGCAGTAGTCATCCAAGTGCTTCGCTCTCCGAGAAGGTTATCCGTGTGGTCTTGTACCCAGTGATCTCGGGTGTGTGTGGGAACGTCGCCTGTGCTATCTCTCCATCATTCACCTTATTTTCACTACCCAAGTTCAATAAACTGTTACTTAGACGAAGCTCCGCCTCTGTCGTCTTCTGTATGTGACAATTGTACACTTAATAAACAAAAGTGGCTTTTTAAATATGTTTTTTTTTATTATTATTATTTTTCACTCATTTTTCTATTTTGTGGAATCAGAAACAGAAACTAAAGCATGACAAAATGTATTATAATATAACATTCAACATTAACAAGATCATTTAATCCATGAAAACTGGCTAAATGTTTCTAGTGCGATTCTTTATTTTGTCTGTAATCAGATCATCAAATGTCTCTTTATACTTCATAATAAAACACTTGTGTCTCTGTTTATGTTTCATTCAGCTTGGAATCACCCTAAGTGATGCTGTTATTAGAAAGATTACAGTCTGCTTTTTGTAGATTTATGTGAAATATTCATGAGGTCAGGTGCATATTAAATATATTAAGTTAAATATATGTTAGAAAGCTTCCTTGAGAATAGACCTCATGATCAGGATCTCACAGAACACAACAAGGTTTGTTAGGCTCACAGCTAATGTCATGTTCCTGTTTGGAGTTTTATTTAAATATGACAAATAGTGAACATGCACAAAACTGTGTTGTAAAAGCAGGACATGGCTTTTAAAATGGCTTCAGATAAATATAGTCTGATGTCTGTGTTTGTGCTAAGACGGAAGTATCGGACTTTCACCACCGGTGCATCAGCAGATTTTTCACCCACTTTTAAGCTGCACAATACTTCAGCATTGAGGGCTTCATTTGTTAATACAAAAATAGCCTCAGATTACAAAGAGAAAAAAATAATGTTCAAACTTGTTTCAAACTGAAACTAAATACAATAATTGAGATCAAAATAAAGTCATTTATAGCCCCACATTCACAGAGTCTGTCTTTTTATTTTAAATAACACACACGCACACACACACACACACACACACGCACACACACACACACACACACACATACACACACACACACACACACACACATTGTGTACATTGTATACACACTGACCTGAGAAGAGCAGAGTCACTGAAACGAGGTGAACCATATCTGTAAAGAAATTGTCAAAAAAACATTTCCAACATTACAGCTTATGAATTAACAATCTGACTCTTTCTATGTTCTGTTATCAGTTATATTACTGTAGTAAAGTTATTAATTCACCAACTTCTCTCTCTCTCTCTCTCTCTCTCTCTCTCTCTCTCTCTCTCTCTCTCTCTCTCTCTCTCTCTCTCTCTCTATCTCTCTCTCTATCAATCTCTCTCTCTCTCTCTCTCAATCTCTCTCTCTCTCTCTCTCTCTCTCTCTCTCTCTCTCTCTCTCTCTCTCTCTCTCTCTCTCTCTCTTTAAAAATGAGCAAGAATCTATAAAGAATAAAATCTTCACCATGACTGTTACCAAACACAGACAGATAAGATGTCTTTCATAAATGTCCCTGTGAGAGCTGTTACTATAGAAACAATAATACATTAGAAAATTAATATCTAAATATCGATGAAAACATGAATAAATAGATTTTCGTACCTCATATATGTCATGTAATCCACACAGAGTGTGTGTTACGAGTGTTTTTCTGTTCTTTACCTCACTTTGTGCACCTGAACCTAACAGACCTCTTATTATACAGTATTACTTTCCTCTTTCAATCCCACCCATCACTTTACATATTCCCTTAGAAACAGTTATATCAGTATCTGCTGTTCATCATAGTTTTACTGTTGTTGTGATGCTGTTGTTATGTGTTTTTATTTGGAACATATTTGAATATATCCGTGTGCGATGTTACATATTTACAGAATAAATGCTGCAAGGAGTTTCCATGACTTTGGATAAACAAAAGACAGATGAACAGAAAGAGTTGAATTTAAAGAATCGAGAATGTGAACTTAGTTCTAATTCTTATTGTAAAGTCATATGCAAAAGTTTAGGAACCTCTGACAATCTCCATGATTTTCATTTATAAATATTTTGGGTGTTTTGATCTATAAACTAACTGAAGGACACTAAAGTAATATTTCAGTAGTGAAATGAGATTTATTGTATTAACAGAAAATGTGCAATATGCATCAAAACGAAATTAGACAGGTGCATAAATTTTGGCACCCTTGCCATTTTGTTGATTTGAATACCTGTAACTACTTAGCACTGATTAATTGGAACACAATTGGTTAAGTGGATCCTTAAGCCTTTAACTTCATAGACAGGTGCATCCTATCATGTGAAAAGGTATTTAAGGTGGTCATCATTATTGTTCTCTTTGACTCTCCTCTGAAGAGTGGCAACATGGAGGCCTCAAAACAACTCTCAAATGACCTGAAAACAAAGATTGTTCAACGTTATGGTTTAGGGGAAGGCTACAATAAGTTATCGCAGAGCTATAAGCTCTCAGTGTCCACTGTGAGGAACATAGTGAGGAAATGGGCACAGGCACAGTTCTTGTTAAGGCCAGAGGTGACAGGCCATGTTGTAGAGGCAAAAGAAAAGGATGGTAAGAACGGTCAAAAACAGTCCACAGTCCACCTCCAAAGACCTAAAACATCAACGTGCTGCAGATGGCATCACTGTGCATCGTTCAACAATTCAGCACACTTTGCACAAGGTAAAGCTGTACAGGAGAGTGATGCAAGTGATCCACAAATCAAGCATCGCATTATTTCTGGCAGGCCACATCGTCAAGCGTGCATCAGCTGTTAATCAGCTGTCCACGACGCGCACCAATCCGTTTACGACATCCATATTACCCGACCATTTAAATTCCCATTCATAGAGCCGTTCAGCGCTTCGCTGCTGCCGCGATCTAAACTCCCTCCTCCAACCCCGACTCTACCATGCCGGAACCCATGTTTGCTGTACCAGTTTACATCTTAAATCTCCACATATTTTTCTCTCTCTCTCTAATTATTTGATTATCTATCTATCCATTCATTTATTACTTTCCAAAAACGTGTAATTGAGCTATGCATGCTGGCGGTTCTCTTAGGGGGGGTCTATTCTATTTTCTAGTTGCTGCTCTCCCCGCTCTGTCCATGCATGCGCATGGATGGGCACGTGGATTCTTGCCAAGAACAGAACCATACCGCCAACAATAACTGTATGCATATCATCTAATTCCCTTGTGACAAAGTGGTCCTGACAGAAACAGAGTCATTCGAGGTATGCAAACTCATTTTGGAATAAGGTGCTGTAGAGTGATGAAACACGTTAAAAGTAAAGGAGCTATGATGATATCGGCATTGTTCCCCTTGACATAGAGCTAATGTATCAGCCTGATCAATACAGTGGGCACTTGGACAATATGAGCTTCAAGGTCTCGAGTATGTCAGAATGTTGTAGATGTGAACAACCATGCACTTAAGAAGGTCACTGAATATTTTGTTAACAAAGGCTTGAAATACAGCAGGCATTTTGTTAAGTCCACATAGTATGACGAAGTACTCGTGTCCCCTGGTAGTGTGGAATGTGGTTTTCCACTTCACTCTCTCTCAACAGTGGTTCATCTTTGTAATTTTTTCCAAGCCTGGGTCTCTGAGATAGACAGTAAGAATATTATGCTTTTAGAAAGGGAGGTGTTCGGTAATAGATTGATAGTACAATCCCATGATCTATGTGGTGGCATTTGGGTGGCTTGTTCCTTGCTGAACACCTCCCCCAGGTCATGGTATTCCAGGGAGACGTCAACAACGTGAGTGGTGTCTGGGATTTCAATGGAGGTGGAGTGGCACCGGAAGCTCATAGAGAATGAGTGGTGTTTGAGGAGCTCCATGAGGTGGTAATGTGCGTTGTTGTTAAGTTGAATTTAAATTGGCCTGTAGAAGAAGTTAGTGTAGCTCATAACAAACCTGATATCTCGTTCCATGCTAAACAACTGTTTCCTGACTTCCATTATCCCCGGACCTCCATGCTAAGATATCAGCGTCTTGGGAAATCCCTATCCTGCACTTCTAATTATTCGACTATTGTAGGGCCAGGGGTATGCAGCCATGCCTAGTGTCTCACCCCTACATTGCCCTCATGGAGGAAGCCTGCGCTCCCTTCTAAGCCATGTAGAGTCACCTAAGCCATTGTGTGGAAGGCCTACATGGAAGCAGCACAAGCCAATGTGCCCCTGCACAACATGGTGGTCTTGCAGGCCTACCAGGCTGACCTGCTAAAAGAGCTTAACTGTGGTGGGGATTGAACCTCAAGGCAATATCTGAGCTCCACCGAACCAAAGATCTCACACTCCGTGCCACGAAGCAGACGGACCACACCATAGGTTCTATGTCTGTATTTTTTGTAGCAAAGAGGCACCTGTGGCTTAATTGAACAGAGATTAAGGACAGAGATAGATCCTTTCTCCGGGATGCCCGATTTCACCTGTTCGTGGAAGCAGTGAGTACTGTCATTAACAGCATTCACGGAATTTATCCATCGTCGCAGCCTGGGCCATCTTCCAGCCACACCCAGCCCCCCCTCTGACCTTTCCTGCTCAGAGGGAGTGTTGCAGCCCGAGCTCACCCATCAAAGTCTATGGAGGCCTATCAGCGTGCCCAGACCCAGGCCTGTCAAGTAAGCTAAAAAAGAAATCCTGATGCCCGAGGGCTTCAATTTCTAGGAGCGTCATTCCTAGGGCAACTTCCCCTACAGTACCTCCTACTTTGCCGTCTCTGGAATTTGGGAGGTCAGTAAAGTGAGATCAGCATGATGTTGACATCTTTTGTAGACAATTTGGTAGCACGGAAACTTCTAAGTGTTTCTAAGTGTCTAAGTGGGTCCTAGATACTGTAGAAAAAGGTTACAGGATCCAGTTCACCTCCCGTCCTCCTCCATTTCAGGGTGTATTACCCACGGTTGTTGGCAAACACCTAACCATGTTTCTCCAAGAGAAACTGCTCTCGCTTCTAAGAAAAGGGACCTTAGTTTATGTTCCCCTCCCAGATCAAGACTCCAGCTTTTACATCTGGTATATTGTTGTATATATATAAATACAGGGGTCTGTGTCCAACTTTGGACCTGCAGGCTCTAAACGCTGAATGAGATTTGCATGATGGGTAGTTTGAAGGATGTAAAAAGCATTTAATCATTCAACAGCCACATTAGTAGAAACAGCTACACCTATTCATGCAATTTTCTATATGTCATATATGCAATGCATAAAATCCTATACAAGCTTCAGTTAATGTTCAAATTCTAAAATATAGTGCCAAATAGGCTCAACAACAATGACATTAACATTGGAAGTCAACATTTAAACCAGGATCCAACACTTTATATAATATTCTGCCAAAAGGATGCAAAATAAAACCTAAAATAAATGCCTTGTTACTTAACCAATAGTAAAGCAGTTCATCTAGTAGTACAGGAATGAATTATAACAGTAATACAGTTCATTTAAAGCATTTGGCAGACACCCTTACATTTTACCTCATTTTATAGCTAAGCAATTGAGGGTTAAGCAGTTGCAGAATAATGGACATGGGATTCAAACTCACAACCTTCCGATTGGTATTCCAACACCTTAACTACTAAGCTAGCACATCCTGCAATTTGTCAGTGGAGTAAGTAGTGACAGAAATTGCGTCTTTTAAAAACTTGCTGTATGTGAACAGTCTGTTTTTGCTTGGACAAGAGATGGTTTCCAGTGGATATTTTACCATAGCATTTTTTTTTATTTACCATGTTGAGATCAAAATCACTAGTTCTCTCTCTCTCTCTCTCTCTCTCTCTCTCTCTCTCTCTCTCTCTCTCTCTCTCTCTCTCTCTCTCTCTCTCTCTCTCTCTCTCTCTCTCTCTCTCTCTCTCTCTCTCTCTCTCCCTCTCTCTCTCTCTCTCTCCCACACACACAAAACACACAATCATTACATACACACTGACCTGGGAGCAAGAGCAAGTTGATTGAAATGAGACCAACCATATTTACAAGTAACATAAAAGCTATTTAAAGACATTTACAAAATTACACTGTATGTTCAAGTGTATATATGAATAAACATCAGCTACACATACCCTTCAAGTTTCTCATGTACTTTTCTGATTAAGTGGATGTAAATGGTCAGGGTGTTAATTGTGATGTTTGCAGTAATATATAGCTGTTTTCCCACCTTATTATTTGTGATCCTAGTGATCCTGTTTGTAATTATATTTCTGTCCTCTTCTATCCTCTCCCATCTATTTGCCCTCCCCTCTTGTGTCTGTTCTATATATGTATTTTTCTGCATTTCCACGAAAGTATTTGCATAGAGGAAAGAAGAAATCTGGATATAATATTCTGAAATTATTGTTAATATAAATATATTTTTCTGCAAATTTTATTAAAAAGTTTAATTATCTCTCTGATATCCATTTGTGATTGTATTTATAAAACAAATTGTATTGTATACAGTTCATGATAATTCAAAACAGCATCAGGAATCTTTAATAAATTAAAAAATTTTATCCACATCATTTAACTCACTCTCATGGCAGATGAACGGGAGTTTTTCTCTGCAGTTCACATCAGTCCAGTAACGTTGCTCAGACTCAGACACTGCAGCACAGATCAAACTTCCACTGGGTTTGTCAGATCTCCAGTATCTGAATAAGGAGTTACTCAGATCTGACCAATTCCAGGAGTCATAAAACAGACCGATCCAAACACCTGAATAGGCTAAAACATTAACCACACTCCAAATCTTGTCATTCTCAGTTTGGTTCCTCGCACTGACCAGGTCGGTGTAATTCTCTCTGCAGTAGGTCTAAGCACCGTACCAGCTCTTTTTATCAATAATATATACATATTTAATAGTGTTGATGTTCTTTTCTGAAAAAAAAAACAACAACAACCAAACATGCAGTTAACACAATGAACAGCTCATTCATGACTTTATTAGATTTTTGCATCTTATGTCAATAAAAGAACTTTAACAAAAAAGTGAAGGAGAAGAAAAATCAAGAAAAATAACAGACAATTAGAGACATAATTTTAGATTGGATTTTCATTACTGTAACATAATTAAATATAATTACTTTGTATTAACATCTCTTACCTTCATAACATACAAAAGGATTCAATATTTCACATGGGAAATCATTCCATAAGGTAGGGTTGTTATAATATCCCACACAGTACTCAACTCCCCAAGCATTATTTGGTTCTCCACTACTGCAGTTTGTGTAAGTGACTCGATCTCTGTAGAAAGTTTTGTCTTCCAGAGACCACAGCCATCTCCCAGGTCCTGCTCTCTGTAGACCAATCCAAGCTTTCTTTGCATTTTCCTTCATTACTGTGTGATTCAGCTTCTTCATCTCTCCCATGTTGCTGATGGTTGCCAGATCAGTGTATTTCTCTCTGCAGTAAGTCTGAGCTTCAGTCCAGGTTTTATTCTCATTTACAAAGTGATAGCGATGAGGAATATATGCTCCTGTACCACATATTACTGTGAAAAACATAAGAAAGTGACGTGTTATTGCATGATGCTATGATATGATTTTAAAATGTTATCTTACTTTCAAAATCATTTTTATTTTATTTTTATTACCTGGAATAACTGACCAACCCTTCACATTATTATAGTCTCATGGTTTTAAGGTTCTTAAATATGCTAGGCAAAATATGCCAGGTAAAAGTTCCACCATGATACATTGTACACTTTCTAAACAAATGTGGCTTTTTAAATCTCTCTTCTTTTTCACTCAGTAACTTTTCTATTTTGTGGAATCAGAAACAGAAACTAAAGCATGACAAAATGTATTATAATATAACATTAGCTAAGCAGCTAGAAATGAATTCAAGTTGTTCAACATCAACATGATCATTTAATCCATGAAAACTGGCTAAATGTTTCTTGTGTGATTCTTTATTTTGTCTGTAATCATATCATCAAATGTCTCTTTACACTTCATAATAAAACACTTGTGTCTCTGTTTATGTTTCATTTAGCTTGGAATCACCCTAAGTGATGCTGTTATTAGAAAGATTACAGTCTGCTTTTTGTAGATTTATGTGAAATATTCATGAGGTCAGGTGCATATTAAGTATATTAAGTTAAATATATGTTAGAAAGCTTCCTTGAGAATAGTCCTCATGATTAGGATCTCACAGAACACAACAAGGTTTGTTAAGCTCACAGCTAATGTCATGTTCCTGTTTGGAGTTTTATTTAAATATGACAAATATTGACCATGCACAAAACTGTGTTGTAAAAGCAGGACATGGCTTCAGATAAATATAGTCTGATGTCTGTGTTTGTGCTAAGACGGAAGTATCAGACTTTCACCACCGGTGCATCAGCAGATTTTTCACACACTTTTACAAAGAGAAAAAAATAATGTTCAAACTTGTTTCAAACTGAAACTAAAGAGTAAATACAAGAATTGGCATCAAAATAAAGTCATTTATAGCCCCACATTCACAGAGTCAGTCATTTTCTTTTAAATAACACACACACACATACGCACACACACACACACACACACACACACACACACACACACACACACACACACACACACACACACACACACACACACACACACACACACAGTGTACATTATGTACACACTGACCTGAGAAGAGCAGAGTCACTGAAACGAGGTGAACCATATCTGTAAAGAAATTGTCAAAAAATCATTTCCAACATTACAGCTTATGAATTAACAATCTGACTCTTTCTATGTTCTGTTATCAGTTATATTACTGTAGTAAAGTTATTAATTCACCAGCTTCTCTCTCTCTCTCTCTCTCTCTCTCTCTCTCTCTCTCTCTCTCTCTCTCTCTCTCTCTCTCTCTCTCTCCCTCTCTCTAAAAATGAGCAAGAAACTATAAAGAATAAAATCTTCACCATGAGTGTTACCAAACACAGACAGATAAGATATGTCTCTCATAAATGTCCCTGTGAGAGCTGTTACTATGGAAACAATAATACATTTGAAAATTAATATCTAAATATCAATAAATACATGAATAAATAGATATCCGTACCTCATGTATATCATGTACTCCACACAGGGTGTGTGTTACGAGTGTTCTTCTGTTCTTCACCTCACTTTGTGCACCTGAACCTAACAAACCTGTTATTATACAGTATTACTGTCCTCTTTCAATCCCACCCATCACTTTAAATATTCCTTTAGGTACAGATGTTATCTCATTATCTGCTGTTCATCAGAGTTTTGCTGTTGCAGTGACACTGTTATGTGTGTTTTTTTTTTTTTTTGGAACATATTTGAATATATCCGTGTGAGATGTTTATATGTACAGAATAAATTCTGCAGGATTTTCCCCTGAATTTGAATAAACAAAAGACAGGTGAACAGAAAGAGTTGAATGTAAAGGATGGAGAATGTGAACTTGGTTCTAATTCTTATTATATTGGCTTGAACAACCCAAAATTCTGTTTTGCTTCATTACCTTTTTTTTTAGACAATTAATTTCTAAATTTTAATCATTCTACAGCTTTTAACCTACTTGCACCAAACACAGGTAAGTTGTTAATCTATCTATCTATCTATCTATCTATCTATCTATCTATCTATCTATCTATCTATCTATCTATCTATCTATCTATCTATATATATATATATATATAAATATATATATATATATATATATATATATACACTAAAAATAATACATTGGCTCAACTCAAAAAAATTAAGGTAACAATTTGCATGTATCTTTTTAAGTAACTTCAACTCAGTCATTATTAAGTAGACATCATGAAACTTTTATAGTTAGACTAACCCAATTTGTTTAGTACAACCAACATGATTTGACTTAAACTCTAAGAGCTTAATTAAGACTGAAACAACTTAATTTTAATTTCAAAGTTTGTGATATAAAGTGGTCAAATTACATAATTTAAGCTATTCTAACTTCTTTATTTTGATTCACTTCTACTTATATATGTCCATGCAAATGATGAAACTGGTTTATTATGAAACCAATGTCAACTTATGTCCAAAAGGTTTTTTACAATACATGGACGAAAAGATAATTATCCAGGACTCAAGTATTTTTCAAGTAAAGTCAAGTAGAGTATTTTTCTTAGTAAGCTGGTAGGTACATATCAGAAAAAATAAACTAAAATAACAATAATAAATAACAGGAAATGTGAAAAATTAATTCCAGCAACAGACACAATTGCCAGATTATTGGGTCCACCTAGCTGAAACTAAAAGTTCTCTTTCATCATCTCGTGTTCGAGATCCACCTATGGGAAGGGCATCCGTTCCTGACCTCTACAGAAGCTACAATTGCACCAAGTCTGGCTTGACAGACAGGAGCGTGTGCCAAAGGCAGGTAAGGTAACGCCCCTTACCCGAGTGCATAATGCACCTGCACGCGCCGCCTTTCCTCAGTTTACTTTCGCTTCTCGCGACTTCTTATCCTACCTCACAGCTCCCTGGTTTTTTGGACTGCACTTTCTGTCTTCAGGAGGACGTATCGCTTGATCAGCCTCCGGCTACTCCGATGGATGACCTATTGCAAGCCTGCCCGGCCGCGTGCGGTGCGCTTATCGCCGCGAGGGATTCCCATCCCTTCTGCGTTGTCTGCACGGGTCTCAAGCATGCGCAAGAGGCTATTGATCTGGCGGAGAACTGTAGCCATTGCCTGGCGCTTCCAAAAAAGCTCCTGCATCGCAGGCTCAAGACGGCCACTTCCCAGTGTGTCGACTGCGAGCTGTCCGACTCGAGGGGGAAAAAGGCGACACCGCCGCGCTCCCGGGGGCCTCCCGCGGCGCAGCTTCCTCTGACTGGGCCGACATGTGTCCTTCCCCGTTTGAGGATTTACTACCGGCCGACGACCGCTTCCCCGAAGGACCGGCAGGTTCCGGGATGAGGCCGAGGCGGGCCTTCTCGAGGGCTCGGATGACGAGGTAGCCATCCCGTCTTCCGCGGCCCCTCAGGCTCCCCCCGCTCCACCTCAATCGGTGCTGCTGGAGCTTTGCGAACGCGCCGCCGCGCCTCGACATCGAATGGCCGGCTCTCCTGAACGCTTCGGATCAGGAGAGGGATGTGTATGACGGTAAGCTTCTAGGGCCTCCTGCCAGCCCGAGGAAGCAGCTCCTGCCCGTCCTCCCTGCATGTGCAAAACACATGAGGTATTGCTGGGGAGATCCGCTTGATCTAAAACACGGTCTCGCGGGGCTTGAGGTGAAGGATATGGCGGGTCTGGGCATGGGCGACCCCCCCATGATCAAGCCTTCCATCGCCAGACACCTTAACCCATCCCTGGGCGGGCTGGTCGCCCCACCCAAGCCTGTCCTCCCGGGCAAGATGGATCGTTTCTCCGCATCAATCCATCAGGCGTCTTATAAAGCCTCAGCTCTTTCCATTCGAGCTCTCAATGTCTCCTCGCTGTTGTCCGCGTATCAGGCTGAACTCCTGCTTGATTTGGGCCAGCAGCTGGAGAGTGGGTCGCCATCCCCTGATCTCTGGAAGGAGATCGTCACGGTCAATGACCTCGTCCTCCGCAACGCCCGTCAGGCTGTCCAGGCTAGCGGGTGCTCTATGGCTTTGTCGGTGGTCGGAGAACGTGTGCTGTGGCTCAACCTATCTGGTCTCCCTGATAGTGAGAAGCGCCGCATCGCTGGGGAGCCAGTTGAGCCAGGTCAAGCTCTTTTCGGCCCAGCCGTTGCGCTGATGCAGCAGCGCTGCGTTGATAAGAAGAAGGAGGACGAGGCCTTCAAACTGTGTCTTCCTAGAAAGCCGGCGCCCTGCCAGACGCCATCTGGGCAGCCGCCTAACGCTCCTACTGCGGGACGCCAGTCCCACTATGCTGGCAGGTCCAACAAACCCTGTGGGAAGCCACAGGCTCAGCAGGGCGGGCCCCCTTCCCCCCCGATAGGCCCTGGGGTAAGACGTCTTTCACCGCGGATGCGGCTCGGAGGCCTCCTATCCCCGCTCCTTCTGTTCCGAAACGTAAGCGGCCGACCTGATGTTCGGCCTCTGGGGGTCTTCAGTCCGCGTTCATGGGCGGCCAGCCCTCCGGACACCCGTTCTACCCTCCAGGCTCACCCGTCCAAGAGACGGAGGGTGTCCTTCGGCGAGGTCAGCCCCCCCTCGCTAGCGAGGGTCATCCTTTGTTCCGCACAGGCTTCACCGTTCCCAGTGTCACCCAGAGTGCGTTCCCCGGTCGCAGTAGGGACGGTCATGGGATCGAGTGCAGAAGCAGTGTCACCAAACACCCCCTTTGCACACCTCTCACATGTTCAATAAAGGCTACGGCCCCAGTTTTTCACAAAAAAATGATGAAAACTTCTCTGGTTTGGCCACTGGAGGGCGCCGTCACACCATCAATGAACGGTCCGGCTGGACCGGCCCCCGGCGTCCCGCCCTCCCGTGTAGGGACGCTCGGGAGTCACGTGACAGCCTGGCTGTCTGTCTCGGCCCCCGATTGGGTGATTCACACAGTCACGAGGGGTTACAGACTTCAGTTTGTCCAATCACCCCCGTGGTTCAACGGAGTGGTCTGGTCCCACACGGACCAGTGCTCCGCTCACATTCTGAAAGACGAGATCTCATCTCTTCTCGAGAAGGGAGCGATTCGAGTTGTACCCGCGCATCTAAGCGATCAGGGGTTTTATTCTCGTTATTTCCTGGTCCCGAAGAAGGACGGATCTCTCCGTCCTATTTTGGATCTCAGAGTGTTGAACAAACATTTACGGAAATACAACTTCAGAATGTTAACACACGGCTCTCTCATACGTTCGATAAAGCGGAACGATTGGTTTTGCTCGATCGATCTGAGCGATGCTTTTTTCCACATAAGCATCTATCCTCCGCACACAAAATTCCTTCGTTTCGCCTACCAAGGCGTATGTTACGAATTCACAGTCCTTCCGTTCGGGCTCGCACTGAGTCCGCGGATGTTCTGTCTGTGTGTGGAGGCGGGGCTTGTCCCGCTGAGAATAGCGGGTCTCAGGATCCTGACTTACATAGACGATTGGCTTATTATAGCCGATTCGAGAGAGAATGTGATTCAGAACACTGCCCGTGTGCTCTCACACATCGCTGCGCTCGGTTTCAGAGTCAATGTGTTAAAGAGCAATTTCACTCCCGCTCAGGAAGTCATATTCCTTGGTCTGGAGCTGAATTCCGTCGCGATGCGCATGCGCCTAGCGCGGGGGCGCGTCTCTTCATTCATGAACTGTCTATCGCGGTTCAGAGAAGGGGCGCGGATACAGTATCGCACATGTCTCAGATTACAGGGTCTTATGGCTTCGGCTGTCCATGTCTTGCCTCTAGGTCTTCTGAGAATGAGGGCTTTCATGAAGTGGATTTTGTCCCTTCATCTCTGCCCGTTGCGCGATCTTTTCCGCTTTGTCTCGGTGACACGCGTGTGCATGGCCGCGCTGCGCCACTGGAGAGCTGCGGAGTTTTACGCACATGGGACCCCTCTCGGGGCGATCATGATGCGGAAAGTGGTCACGACAGATGCCTCCTTGACAGGGTGGGGAGCCACTCAAGAGGGCAGGTCAGTGAACGGTGTGTGGCCGATCTCACTTCGCTCAGCCCATATAAATTACTTGGAGCTCCTCACTGTGTGGAAAGCTCTGATGCATTTCTCACCCCGCCTGCGGGGGCATCATGTGCTGGTACGCTGCGACAATATGACAGCTGTAGCGTATATCAACCGTCAAGGCGGCATGCGCTCCTCCAGGCTTCACGCTCTGGCTCACAAGCTGTTGGTATGGAGCACGCAGCACTTTCTGTCGTTAAGGGCGACTCACGTCCCGGGCCTTTTGAACAGAGGTGCAGACCTTCTGTCGAGGGGGAACCCTCTGTACGGAGAGTGGAGGCTCCACCCCCAGATAGTGGAACTGCTCTGGGAGAGGTTCGGCCAGGCTGCCGTCGATCTCTTTGCCTCACGCGAAAATGCCCACTGTCCTATGTTCTTCTCGCTTCGGGACGAGGACGCCCCCCTCGGCGTGGACGCTTTGGCTCATCCATGGCCCAGCGCGCTGCTCTACGCTTTCCCTCCGCTCTGCCTGATATCCCCGACCCTGGCCAGGGTCGCGGTGCAGGGTTTATCTCTGATCCTCATAGCCCCCAGGTGGCCCTAGGCACCTTGGCTAGTGGAGATAATTCCTCTTCTGTATGCAGAGCCGTGGCCCCTCCCGTTGCGTACGGATCTCCTGACCCAGGTGAACGGGAAGATTTTTCATCCTCACCCGGGCAGGGTGGCTCTCTGGGCCTGGCCCATGAGAGGGCGAATTTGAGCACGCTGGGGCTTCCCCCCCGTGTTATCGCCACGATTCAGAGTGCCAGGGCCCCTTCCACACGCTCTCTCTATGATTGCAAATGGCGTGTGTTTGAGGCGTGGTGTGAGGAGCACCAGCTCGTCTTGTATCTGTGCTCAGTCACTGATATTTTGGGTTTTTTACAGGGCCTTATCGATCGTGGCAGGTCTTTTTCGTCAATTAAGGTCTATTTGGCGGCTATCGCTGCATGTCACGCCGGTTTCGGCGACGCTACGGTGGGGCAGCACCCCCTTATCCGTAGATTTATGAGGGGCGCGCGCCGCTCCCTGCCGGTCACCAGGAGTGTGGTCCCGGATTGGGATCTCTCCTTGGTGCTGGAGGTGTTGGCCCAACAGCCTTTTGAGCCACTGGGGGATATCTCCCTCAGGTTGCTGTCCTTCAAGACGGCGCTGCTCCTGGCTTTGGCTTCCGCCAAACGTGTCAGTGATTTGCATGCGCTCTCGGTTCATTCCTTGTGCACCAAATTCTCGCTTAGCGGGGATAGGGTTTGGCTTAAGCCTAACCCGCCCTTCGTGCCTAAGTGCTTTCCAGCCTTCACTGGTGGTGTGATCGAGCTCTCCGCTTTTCACCCTCCTCCTTTTTCCTCTGCAGAGGACCAGAGGTTGAATGCTTTGTGCCCTGTGCGTGCCCTACGGGTGTACGTGGACAGGACGAACTCTTTTCGGGGGAGCGATCAGCTCTTCATCTGTTGGGCCCCGCCGAACACGGGAAAACCCATCTCTAAGCAACGCTTCTCTCGCTGGATTGTAGAAGCTATCTCCTTAGCGTATGAGTCTAGGGCCGTGCAGCCTCCAGATGGCCTCAGGGCTCACTCCACTAGAGGCTTGGCTGCTTCGTGGGCTCTGTTTGGGGGAGTTCCCTTGCAGGACATTTGTGCTGCGGCGAGCTGGTCCTCTCCGCACACCTTTGTCAGGCACTACCGGCTTGATGTTACTCGTACCACCGTGGCTCATGCGGTCTTGAGTGTGGGCTCTTCGCCCGGCTCTTCGCCTGCCTGGCTGTGCATGTTTTTCAGGCATATTGTCTTCTCCCCACCATACGCTCGGGTTGGTCCATTTACATGTTATTTACATGTTCTTTTCCGGCAGGCTGCCCGCTTGTTGGACGTCAGCAAAGTTTTAACATGCATGTTGCTGCATGCTGTGTTTCCCTTTGGCTGAGATTTTTGCCCCACGCAGTATGTTATGTCTGCTGCTTTGTGATGTGCCAAGCACCACCTTTTTGGCCGTCCTCTGGCTTACAGGACCTCGCTGTGAGTGTATTGGGCAACCGGGGAGTTGTCTATATCTCCCATAGGTGGATCTCGAACACGAGATGATGAAAGAGAATATTAGGTTACTGTCGTAACCCCGGTTCTCTGAAACATCGAGTGGAGAGATCCAACAAGTTTGCCCCGCTTGCTGCACGAGAAGTGAATATGTACACTGAGGAAAGGCAGCGCGTGCAGGTGCATTATGCACTCGGGTAAGGGGCGTTACCTTACCTGCCTTTGGCACGCGCTCCTGTCTGTCAAGCCAGACTTGGTGCAATTGGATGCTTCTGTAGAGGTCAGGAACGGATGCCCTTCCCATAGGTGGATCTCTCCACTCGATGTTTCAGAGAACCGGGGTTACGTCAGTAACCTAATGTTTTCCTCCTTTTTTATAATATTGTAAAGTATAAAATTTTACCTTCATCACATAAACTACAGCCCCGATAAAGTCAAACAAATACAACACTGTAACCTTCATGTAAAAAGTTGTCAAAAATTACAGCTGCTGTATGTGTATGCAAAACAAAACTTTTACATGAATCATTTCAGAAAGACAACAGCCTACTGACTAAACATGAAAAATTGCAAACTTAAAGAAATGTGTCAGCTGCCTACTCATCAAACATAATGCAGCAGATTGTATATGAAAGAAAAATAAAAACTCAAATGTTGTAAAGGCAAATTTACAAAAAGTTCAAGGTTTACAAGGTTACAAGATGGATCGACTGTGAAAACGTAAGCGTCAGAACAGCAGATAAAAATGGCGCGCACATACATTGTCATGGTAATTTAAATTAACTTGCTTATTATTTAACTATTTAACTTGTTACAGGTTTATGTATGTATGTACTGTATGTATGTATGTATGTATGTATGTATGTATGTATGTATGTATGTATGTATGTATGTATGTGTGTGTGTGTATATGTATGTATGTATGTGTGTGTGTGTGTGTGTGTGTGTGTGTGTGTGTGTGTGTGTGTGTGTGTGTGTGTGTGTATGTATGTATGTATGTATGTATGTGTGTGTGTGTGTGTGTGTATATGTGTTTGTGTGTGTGTGTGTGTGTGTGTGTGTGTGTGTGTGTGTGTGTGTGTGTGTGTGTGTGTGTGTGTGTGTGTGTGTGTGTGTGTGTGTGTGTGTCTGTGGAGAGGGAAGTCTGGGCATCCTTACTTAGTCTGCGGACCGGCGACCCGGCCCTGGATAAGCGGTAGAAGATGGATGGATGGATAGATGGATGGATGGAATATTTTCTGTTGTTACGTGAAGTTAAAAATGTTTGTTCAAAATCGATATATACTACTATACTATCTATCTATCTATCTATCTATCTATCTATCTATCTATCTATCTATCTATCTATCTATCTATCTATCTATCTATCTATCTATCATTGTAACAAAGGGGTTATTCTTCTTCACTAAATCTACACTTCTGTTTAGTGAAAGTGGTTTTAGTTTGATGACAAATTTAAACCTTACCCTAACTTTTAGCCCTGCATGTTTGTGATGTATGTTTGTGATGTGGAACACAAAACACAGAGATACACTAAAATACAAACTTGAAATGTACTTTTATTTGATAGGAAACTGGCAGCAGTTATTATCACCCATATCCTTACACATTAAAGAAACAACTGCTCAGAAATCCCAGGTATAGAAACCATCAACATGTCATTATGCAGACATCCTGATAACACACTCAAAGGACAAAGAACTATAGAAATATATATGTATAATGAAAGCAAAAACATAAAGAATAATGATGATTTTAACATAACTGTTTAAATGTTTTGGTGTTCTAAACTTCCTGCACAGGTGTAAATGAGCTGAATATGATATAGTTCTTTATTCTTACAAAGCAGACAAAAAACAATTATATGTACAAACCAACACACTGTAGTTTAAACATCAGGTTAATAGATTTCACCTACATTACCCAGAAACCCCTTTATTAATAGGAAGTCAATAATAATAATAATAATAATAATAATAATAATAATAATAATAATAATAATAATAATAATAGCCCGATGACGCCTGAGATAGGCACAGGCTCCCCGTGACCCGAGGTAGTTCGGATAAAGCGGTAGAAAATGAATGAATGAATGAATGAATGAATAATAATAATAATAATAATAATAATAATAATAATAATAATAATAATAATAATAATAATGTGTAGAAGAGTATAAATGAGTCATTACTGTAGATCAGCTGATGCTGGACACAGATGATGGACCACAACTTGTCTTCAATCTTCATGTTTAATAAAACAAATCTTTAAACAAAAAACAAAAAAATAATTAAATGCAATATCAAAAAAGCGCAGTAAAACACAAGCATACAAAAACACTGTGACTAACCATCATAGGTAGAGCAGATGAAGTTGAGCTTCTGGCTCTCAGGCAGCTCGATCCACTTCTGCTCTCCTCCAGACTGCACTGCTCCGCTTCTCTTCTCATGACTACAGTCTTCATTCCAGGTCCCATTCCCTGGTGCCCAGCCCTGATAGCAGATTATTGATCCAACAACCCAGAACCAGACACGCTGGGCGCAGTCGTGACGCAGGCCGAGCCACACGTGTTCAGTGGAGGCGTTTTGAGTCACTTCCTTCACCCAGAGCTGCATCTCCTCGGTGCGCACTGACACCAGGTCATGATGATGATTCCTGCAGTATGTCAGAGCTTCCCACCAGGTCAGGTTCTTCTTAATCAGGATCAATTTATCTGGATAAAAGATGCAACATTCAATAAAAGCTAAAGTGAACATTTACAACCCAATTGTTTTTCATCTTTTATTTAGCCGAAGATTTAAACAGGAATCTGGATATAATATTCTGAAAATATTGTTAATATAAATATTTTGTTCTGCAAATTTTATTAAAAAGTTTAATTATCTGTCTCATATCCATTTGTGATTGTATTTATAAAACAAAGTGTATTGTATACAGTTCATGATAATACAAAACAGCATCAGGAGGGACATTCTACCAGAAACGTACATTATCTGTCCTTGAATTTTTTACAGGGAATTAAAAGTATTTTATCCAAAAATGTCTAAAACTGACTAATGGTTGATTTCTGTGAAGTGTTCTGTAAATGAATATGTCATTCATTAGGTTTTCAGATGTTTTTTTCTTTATTAAAAACACTTTTTAAAATTACAAATCCTGTCCTTGTACAGTATTTGTCCTCAGCCGAATTGAAGCTGCAGCTTTCATAGTTTTGTTATGCAAAAAACTTTTGTTATGAAAAAAAAAACTCCATCATTAAAAAGTTTAAGTTGTTATCAATCACATTAATTAATTAAAAACATTAAATTATACATAAATTCTACAAATAAATACTATTTTACAACTGTCCCCATGTTTTCAGTCTGTCCTGTCACGTTTATATAAAACTCTACATAAAATGTGTGCGATACACCTTTAAGGGTATGACTCAGAGGAAGTGACATCATTTGACTGAGGAGATGCTGACACTGGTCAAGGGTGAGTTCTGTCATTTAATTGTATGATTTTAAGCTTGTTTTTGTATGTTTTTTTTTGAGAAGGACGAGCTAAAGGGTCAGGCCCTGTCACGGTAAAACATCCCAGAAATTAATGAAAATGTTTTAATTCCAAAACATGTCTAAAAGGTTAATGAAAGCTCTTGCATGCATGTTAACAGTTTTTATGCTAGCATGCTGACAGGCTGATTAATGGCGGTTTAAAATGGCCAACCGTCAGGCCCTGTCACATCCCTGTGTGACAGGGCCTGACAGGCCTTCAGGGAACTGAAGAGGAGCATGGCTGAGAACGAATGCGTCATACATGTGAACTTCTCAGAGAATTATACATGTAAATATGCATCTGAGATCCAGGCAGTGCACTTTGGTGCATCCCATGAGCAAGCAACGCTGCACACTGGAGTTTTATATGTAGGACCAGACGCTGAGCCAGTTTGCTTCAGCACCATCTCACCATCACGACTGAAGGGGCCCCCAGCCATTTGGGAACATCTAAGCCCCATTCTGTCCTATGTCAAGGACCTCTTCCCTGCTGTCACAGTGGTCCATTTCCTCAGCCATGGACCTTGCACACAATACCGCCAGAAGGGGAACTTCTACCTCTTCACAAAAAGGGATTCCAAGCTGGGACATGGAATTTCTTCGAGGCCAGCCACGGCAAAGGGGCGCCAGATGGGGTTGGAGGTGTTATAAAGAGGAGTGCAGATCGGTTGGTGAACCATGGCCACGATATTCATAATGCAATGGATCTGTTTGAGGCCTTGGTGCACACAGGTACCACTCTTAAACTATTCTATGTAAGCGAAGCATCCATTGACAGGGCAATGAAGGACATGCCGGATAGCATCCCCGAAGTCCCATCAACAATGCGAATACACCAGGTTGTCACTACATCTCCTGGGAATATGTTGCACCGGGACGTTAGCTGCATGTGCACTGTAGACAAGATTCTACAGTGCACATGCTATAACACAAAGGCATTCAGCTTTAACACACCAAGCGCACCAACAACAGATGAGATAGAATGGGGTCCAGAAGTTATTCAAAAGTGGTGCGGCATAAAATATGACGGAGACATCTACCCAGGCATCATCACCGCCATTGATGAGGTTCAGGTGCAAGTGAGATGCATGCACCGTGTGGGAGTGAAACGATTCTTCTGGCCCACCAGAGAAGACATAATCTGGTATATATTTGACGATGTAATCTGTTTCATTCCACCTCCTCAGCCTGTAACCACCCTTCACCACGAGATTTGAAAAGACATTTGGGCAAAGCTTGTGAAGCACAAGGATTAGAAATGTGCCATTCTAGTTGGTAATTGTTATTGTTAATGTTAAATTAAGTTTACCATATGCTTATCGATACAATTTTGTTTTCACTCCTGCCTGTGTTTGTGCCATTTTAGCTGTTTATTGTTATTGTACCTGGCCATGTTATTGTTCAATGGAATTTTAATGAATTGTTAAATCAATTGTTAAATTAAATATGTTTTTATATTGAAATAAAATGATATTAGTTTATTGAATTAAAAAGACGTTTGGACTTCATCAGTTGTCAGTCATAATTTTAACGAATTACGTCCTTATTATGTCCTTGGCTGAACTTTACCATAGTCTAATATTACGTTAACATTAAAATTATGATGATTTAAAATAATAATGCTAATTAAAACTTAAATAAAGAACACAAAACATAGCTTTATCTGCATTAACGAAATCCATAAAGTCAGTCCTGTCACAGCACCGTCAGTCCTGTCACACAGGAAATTCACTCTCACTCATTTTCTACCACTTTATCCGAACTACTCGGGTCACGGGGAGCCTGTGCCTATCCCAGGCGTCATTGGGCATCAAGGTAGGATACACCCTGGACGGAGTGCCAACCCATCGCAGGGCACACACACAACACAGGAAATTATTATATAAAAATGTATAATTTGAGGAAATATTGATGAATTAATCTCATTAACTGTGTAGATGAATGTGGGGGTATATATCCACTATAATGTTTTTGTAAAAATCTCCTATGTAAAGGTAGTTATTTTATAATTATGAGTGCCTGGTGGGTATTCTGTGATTTTTGTGTACTATAGTTGAAAAGTTGCTTATATTTCTTATAGGGATTACAAAACCATGTGAGATACAATCAGGGACATGTGACTAATAAGAAAATGCTATTTATATATAAAAAAAATAATAATTTGGAAACCATTCTAACATATACATATTTGTCTGTGACAGGGCCTGACATTTTAGGGGTGCAAGGCGTGTAAAAATGTATTTTATTCAATCATAAAAACATGCTGAGATGGCATTATATGTGTTTCTCGTAGTTTAACATGTCCTCAGTATGAATCAATGTTCAGATTTAAGAATAAGATCCCCCCCCCCCCCCTCCCCCACCCCCCCCAGATTGTTTTACAAGTGGAAATGTACGTTTCTGGTAGAATGTCCCTGGAATCTTTAATAAATTAAAAAATTGAAATCACATCATTTAACTCACTCTCATAGCAGATGAACGGGAGTTTTTCTTTGCAGTTCACATCAGTCCAGTAACGTTGCTCAGACTCAGACACTGCAGCACAGATCAAACTTCCACTGGGTTTGTCAGATCTCCAGTATCGGAATGTGGAGTTACTCTGATCTGACCAATTCCAGGAGTCATAAAACAGACCGATCCAAGCACCTGAACTGACTGAAACTTTAACCACACTCTTGATCTCGTCATTCTCAGTTTGGTTCCTCACACTGACCAGGTCGGTGTAATTCTCTCTGCAGTAGGTCTGAGCATCGTACCAGCTCTTTTTATCACTAATAAATACATATTTATTAGTGTTTTTTTTTTCTGAAAATAAAAATAAAAATTTACACAATGATTAGATCATTCATGACTTCATTAGATTTTTGCTGATTCTTATGTCAATTAAAGAACTTTATTATTAACTTTATTTTCGGAAAGAAAAAACAAACAAACAAACATACAGTTAACACAATTAATAGCTCATTCATTACTACATTAGATGTTTGCCTTTTGTGCCAATAAAGGAAATTTAACAAAAAACTAAAAATAACTAATACAATTAGATCCTCCATTTTTCATTACTGTAACATTATTAAATATATTACTTTTTATTAACATCTCTTACCTTCATAACATACAAAAGGAAGCAAGTTTTGACATTTGTTATCATTCCATTGACTGCCCTGAAAAAACTCCACACAGTACTCAGTTCCATTATAGTTGTCTGGTTGTCCACTAACCCAGTTTGTGTAAGTGACTCGGTCTCTGTAGAAAGTTTTGTCTTCCAGAGACCACAGCCATCTCCCAGGTCCCGCTCTCTGTAGACCAATCCAAGCTTTCTTTGCATTTTCCTTCATCAGTGTGTGATTCAGCTTCTTCATCTCTCCCATGTTGCTGATGGTTGCCAGATCAGTGTATTTCTCTCTGCAATAAGTCTGAGCTTCACTCCAGGTTTTATTCTCATTCACAAAGTGATAGTGATGAGGAATATATGCTCCTGTACCACATACTACTGTGAAAAACATAAGAAAGAGACGTGTTATTGCATGATGTTATGATACGATTTTAAAATGTTATCTCTTACTTTCAAAATCAGTTTTATTTAATTTTTATTTCCAGGAATAACAGACTAACCATTCACATTATTATAGTCTCATGGTTTTAAGGTTCTTAAATGTGCTAGGTAAAATATGCCAGGTAAAAGTTCCACCATGAAACATTGTACATGTAATAAACAAAAGTGGCTTTTAAAATATGTTTTTTTATTATTATTATTTTTCACTCTGTCATTTTTCTATTTTGTGCAATCAGAAACAGAAACTAAAGCACAACAAAATGTATTATAATATAACATTAGCTAAGCAGCTAGAAATGAATTCAAGTTGTTCAACATCAACATGATCATTTAATCCATGAAAAATGGCTAAATGTTTCTTGTGCGATTCTTTATTTTGTCTGTAATCAGATCATCAAATGTCTCTTTACACTTCATAATAAAACACTTGTGTCTCTGTTTATGTTTCATTCAGCTTGGAATCACCCTAAGTGATGCTGTTATTAGAAAGATTACAGTCTGCTTTTTGTAGATTTATGTGAAATATTCATGAGGTCAGGTGCATATTAAGTATATTAAGTTAAATATATGTTAGAAAGCTTCCTTGAGAATAGACCTCATGATTAGGATCTCACAGAACACAACAAGGTTTGTTAAGCTCACAGCTAATGTCATGTTCCTGTTTGGGGTTTTATTTAAATATGACAAAAAGTGACCATGCACAAAACTGTGTTGTAAATGCAGGACATGGCTTTTAAAATGGCTTCAGATAAATATAGTCTGATGTCTGTGTTTGTGCTAAGACGAAAGTATCGGACTTTCACCACCGGTGCATTAGCAGATTTTTCACCCACTTTTAAGCTGCACAATACTTCAGCATTGAGGGCTTCATTTGTTGATACAAAAATAGCCTCAGATTAAAAAGAGAAAAAAATAATGTTCAAACTTGTTTCAAACTGAAACTAAAGAGTAAATACAAGAATTGGCATCAAAATAAAGTCATTTATAGCCCCACATTCACAGAGTCTGTCTTTTTCACTTAAATAACACACACACACACACACACACACACACACACACACACACACACACACACACACACACACACACACACACACACACACACACACACACACACACACACACACACACACACACACACAGCATACATTGTGTACACACTGACCTGAGAAGAGCAGAGTCACTGAAACGAGGTGAACCATATCTGTAAAGAAATTTAAAAAAAAACATTTACAACATTACAGCTTATGAATTAACAATCTGACTCTTTCTATGTTCTGTTATCAGTTATATCACTGTAGTAAAGTTATTAATTCACCAACTTAATTCACAACTCAACTACCAAACACAGACAGATAAGATGTCTTTCATAAATGTCCCTGTTAGAGCTGTTACTATAGAAACAATAATACATTAGAAAATTAATATCTAAATATCAATAAATACATTAATAAATAGATATCCGTACCTCATGTATGTCATGTACTCCACACAGGGTGTGTGTTATGAGTGTTGTTCTGTTCTTCACCTCACTTTGTGCACCTGAACCTAACAAACCTCTTATTATACAGTATTACTGTCCTCTTTCAATCCCACCCATCACTTTACATATTCCCTTAGGTACAGATGTAATCTCAGTATCTGCTGTTCATCAGAGTTTTGCTGTTGCAGTGACACTGTTATGTGTTTTTATCTGGAACATATTTTAATATATCCGTGTGAGATGTTCGTATTTACAGAAAAAATGCTGCAAGGTTTTTCCATGACTTTGGATAAACAAAAGACAGGTGAACAGAAAGAGCTGTATTTAAAGAATGTAGAATGTGAACTTAGTTCTAATTCTTATTATAAAGTTGTTTGCAAAAGTTTAGGAACCCCCTGAAAATCTCCATCATTTTCATTTATAAATATTTTGGGTCTTTATAAATATTTTGATCTGTCAACTAACTGAAGGACACTAAAGTAATATTTCAGTAGTGAAATGAGGTTTATTGTATGAACAGAAAATGTGCAATATGCATCAAAAAAAAAATTAGACAGGTGCATAAATTTGGGCACCCTTGTCATTTTGTTGATTTGAATACTTGTAAATACTTAGCACTGATTAATTGGAACACATAATTGGTTCAGTGGCTCCTTAAGCCTTTAACTTCATAGACAGGTGCATCCTATCATGAGAAAAGGTATTTAATGTAGTCATCATTGTTGTTCCCTTTGACTCTCCTCTGAAGAGTGGCAACATGGAGGCCTCAAAACAACTCTCAAATGACCTGAAAACAAAGATTGTTCAACGTTATGGTTTAGGGGAAGGGTACACAAAGTTATCGCAGAGCTATAAGCTGTCAGTGTCCACTGTAAGGAACATAGTGACGAAATGAAAGACCACAGGCACAGTTCTTGTTAAGGCCAGAAGTGGTAGGCCATGTTGTAGAGGCAAAAGCGAAGGATGGAGAGAACGGTCAAAAACAGCCCACAGTCCACCTCCAAAGACCTACAACATCAACGTGCTGCAGATGGCATCACTTGTGCATCGTTCAACAATTCAGCACACTTTGCACAAGGTAAAGCTGTACGGGAGAGTGATGCAAAAGAAGCCTTTTCTGCACACACGCCACAAACAGAGTCGCTTGAGGTTTGAAAACGCACATTTGGACAAATCAGCTTCATTTTGGAATAAGGTGCTGTAGAGTGATGAAACACGTTAAACGTAAAGGAGCTATGATGATATCGGCATTGTTCCCCTTGACATAGAGCTAATGTATCAGCCTGATCAATACAGTGGGCACTTCAAGGTCTCGAGTTTTGTGTTAACAAAAGCTTGAAATACAGCAGGCATTTTGTTAAGTCTACATAGTATGACAAAGTGTCCCCTGGTAGTGTGGAATGTGGTTTTCCACTTGACTCTCTCTCGCCAGTGGTTCATCTTTGTAATTTTTCCAAAGCCTGGGTCTCTGAGATAGACAGTAAGAATATTCTGCTTTTAGAAAGGGAGGTGTTCGGTAATAGATTGATAGTACAATCCCATGATATGTGTGGTGGCATTTGGGTGTCTTGTTCCCTGCTGAACACCTCCCCCAGGTCATGGTATTCCAGGGAGACATCAACAGTGAGATATCAGCATTTTGGGGAATCCCTATTCTGCACTTCTAATTATTTGACTATTGTAGGGCCATGGGTGTGCAGCCATGACTAGTGTCTCTCCCCTACATTGCCCACATGGAGGAAGCCTGTGCTCCCTTCTAAGCCATGTAGAGTCACCTAAGCCATTATGTTGAAGGCCTACATGGAAGCAGGACAAGCCAATGTGCCCCTGCACAACATGGTGGTCTTGCAGGCCTACAAGGCTGACCTGCTAAAAGATCTTAACTCTGGTGGTGATTGAACCTCAATGCAATATCTGAGTTCCACCGAGCCAAAGATCTCGCACTCCATGGCTGTATTTTTTGTCACAAAGAGGCACCTGTGGCTTAATTGAACAGAGATTAAGGACAGAGATAGATCCATTCTCCTGGATGCCCGATTTTGCCTGATCGTGGAAGCAGTGAGTACTGTCATCAACAGCATTCAGGGAATTTATCCATCGTCAGAATGAGCAGCCTGGGCCTTCTTCCAGCCACAACCAGCCCCCCCTCTGACCTTTCCTGGTCAGAGCGAGTGTTGCAGCCCGAGCTCACCCATCAAAGTCTATGGAGGCCTATCAGCATGCCCAGACCAAGGCCTGTCACGTAAGCAAAAAAAGAAATCCTGATGCCCGAGGGCTTCGATTCCTAGGAGCGACTTCCCCCTCCTCTTTGCCGTCTCTGGCATTTTGGAGGTCAGTAAGGTCTGCCTTTACTCTCTTTTCTTGTCTCCTGGATCAGCACCTGCAGGGTATTAGGGAGATCAGCATGATGTTGACATCTTTTGTAGACAATCTGATAGCATGGAAACTTCTAAGTGGGTCGTAGATACTGTAGAAAAAGGTTACAGGATCTTCACCTCCTATTCTCCGTTTCAGGGTGTATTACCCACGGTTGTTGGCAAACACCTAACCACGTTTCTCCAAGAGAAATTGCTCTCGCTTCTAAGGAAAGGGACCTTAGTTTATGTTCCCCTCTCATATCAAGACTCCAGCTTTTACATCTGGTATATTGTTGTATATATATATAAATACTGGGTCTGTGTACAACTTTGGACCTGCAGGCTCTAAACGCTGAATGAGATTTGCATGATTGCAAATGATTGCAACAGCCACCTTAGTAGAAACAGTTACACCTATTCATGCAATTGTCTATATGTCATATATGCAATGCATAAAATCCTATACAAGCTTCAGTTAATGTTCAAATTCTAAAATATAGCACCAAATAGGCTCAACAACAATGACATTAACATTGGAAGTCAACATTTAAACCAGGATCCAACACATTATATAATATTTTGCCAAAACAATGCAAAATAAAACCTAAAATAAATGCCTTGTTACTTAACCAATAGTAAAGCAGTTCATCTAGAAATACAGGAATTAATTATAATAATACAGTTCATTTAAAGCATTTGGCAGACAGCCTTACATTTTACCTCAATGTAAAATTTTTATCAATAAAAAATTTTTATCCTGCAATTTTTTGTCAGTGGAGTAAGTAGTGACAGCAATTGCGTCTTTTAAAAACTTGCTGTATGTGAACAGTCTGTTTTTGCTTGGACTTGGTTTCCAGTGGATATTTTAACATAGCATTTTTTTTATTTACCATGTTGAAATCAAAATCACTAGTCTCTCTCTCTCTCTCTCTCTCTCACTCACTCACTCTCTCTCTCTCTCTCTCTCTCTCTCTCTCTCTCTCTCTCTCTCTCTCTCTCTCTCTCTCCCTCAACACACACCCACACAAAACACACAATCATTGCATGCACACTGACCTGGGAGCAGGAGCAGGTTGTTAAATGAGACCAACCATATTTACAAGTAACATAAAAGCTATTTAAAGACATTTACAAAATTACACTGTATGTTCAAGTGTATATATGAATAAACATCAGCTATACATACCCGTCAAGTTTCTCATGTACTTTTCTGATTAAGTGGATGTGTTTCTTATTTGGAATTAATTTAAATAAAGGATAGCTTTGTTTGTGCAAGCTGTTTGTGTTTACAGACAAACCGACTAAAAACTTGTGTTCTTTGATGGCTATAAAGTACAATCTGAGCTCCACAATCTTTGGACATGTAAAGTACAAGCAATGTAAAGTGAGAGCTTGTGATGTCAGACATGGCTGTATGTCCCCATATTCTTTTTTACTGTATTTTCTTGATTGCTTAGGTTCTATTCCTGTATGTCACCAGATGGAATTGTGGGATCGTAGTGTAGCAGAGTGGTAGGGGAAAGAGTCTAACAATGCTATATATAAAGAATTATAAAATGCCACAAAAGGCCCCTAGGGGCACAACATTTGACTATGCCCCCCCTTATGAGGGGAACAGTCCCAAAAGGACACAGGTTCGTTACCTAATGATGAGCAAGAGACGAGGGCACGAGAATAACACAATAAATCTTTATTTGTACAGTTGTGCAGGATTACAATTCTCTAAAGAAAATGTCAAATCTTCAGTCACTAAACATGAAATCAAATTGACAGCACACAACATATACTTGAAATGACGAGGCCTTTCCAGAGCAAGACGAGATAACACATGACCCAGCTACAGCACAGTGTCAAGCCACACAACTCACACATGTGGAAGGTACACAAACAGCACACAGTGAACAAGCCACCCTCAAAAAGGTACAGCAATTATTCCTCCCCCTCAAAGACGACCCACCCAACACAAGTATTTTTTTTTGAGATACGAGCTGTGATTCGACCAAATTTTTGTCTTGATATACGAGCAAATTTTTGAGATACGAGCATCCGAGCCGCCGCAGCCGAAACAAAGATCTCCAACAACCACGTGTGCTCTTGTAGTAGGGCAGTCTAGGTAAAACACAGTTTTAACCTGAATGACAGGTGCGACAGCCTATCTGGTGGGTGAGATGAAGGCATTGCAGGAGGCAGATCCGGTGATTGGGGAGATTTTGGTGTTCTGGAGACTAGGAACACTCCCCAGTTTTGAAGAGCGACACCAGCTGTCCAAAGCCTCGCTAGTCTTACTGCGGCAATGGGATCGGTTGCTGGATAAGTAAGGGGTTCTGCATTTCAGTGTGTTTCCTTCTAATGGTGGTGAAGAGATTCTCCAGGTAGTTCTACCAGCTGTCTTGCGTAAGGAAGTTTTGACTCAAGTGCACCAGGGACATGGGCACCAAGGGGTCGAACGGACCACCGAGCTAGTACGACAGCGTTACTATTGGCCAGGACTAACATCCGATGTAGCTCAATGGTGTCGGGAGTGTGAAAGGTGTCAGGTCATTGATTTTACACTGCTGGAACCATCTCGCTCAGGATTGGAAAATGTTTTGGTAATGACCGATGTCTTTAGAAAATACACCCTGGCGGTCCCTCCTCGGGATCAGTGTCCTGAGACAGTGGCTCGCACGTTGGTGGTGGAGTGGTTCTATAAGTTTGGTGTCCCTGGACGCATTCATTCTGATCAGGGCCGCAGCTTTGAGTCCTCTTTAATACAACAGCTCTGTAGTCTCTATCAGATTGAGAAATCCCGCACTACCCCATACCATCCAGCAGGTAATGGGCAGTGTGAACGTTTTAACAGGACGCTGCATAATCTCCTGTGCACTCTACCGCTCTCTCGAAAGGCAGATTGGGTCTCTGCTCTCCCACAGGTAATCTTCTGCTATAATACTACCCCCCATCAAGCGACCGGTGAGTCACCTTATTTTCTGATGTTTGGGCAAGAGCCAAGGCTCCCTATAGATTTTCTGTTGGGTAGAAGCCAGGAGATGTTGTCTGGTGGTGTGAATGAGTGGGTGTTGGAGCACCAAACCAGGTTACAGGTGGCTTTTGAGGGACATTTGCAGTTGACGGCCGAGCATCGCAGGAAGCAGCATGACCTGCAGGTACGTGATACACCATTGGGGGAGGGTCAGTTGGTTTATCTCCACGATTATGGCGTGAGAGGGCGCCATAAGATCCAGGACCTGTGGAGCCCAGTGGTGTATCAGGTAGTGAGAGCACCTCTGGCAGGAGGGTCAGTGTACACCATTGCGCCAGTAGATAATTTGAGTAAGGTAAAATGGGTTCTCCGCTCTTTGTTGAAGACCCGTATATGAAGAGAGTAACCTGCTGTTATTCCTGCAGATGATCCTGTTGTAGTCAAGGTACCATCATCGGAGGGCTCCCCATTTGAGGAGGTTGATCTGTGGGTTTTGGTACCTGAAACTCCACAGGGTGTTGGTGGGCTAACACTAAGGGACCCAGTGCCTCCACCTGACCTTGTTCCTCGATGCCTAACTGAAAATCTTGACTTTACAGCTCCAGCGGTTCCTGGACTACCTGGTGTGGGGTCTCCAGATTTATAGTCAGTAAGGGAACCCTCACCGGTAGATCAGCCTGGTAATAGTGGGGTTGCCTTGCGGCGGACGAGGCGAGCTAATGCGGGTCATCATTCCAATTGACACCACCTCCCTCGGGCAGTGGAAGCAGGGAGGGGGGGTATTTCCATGGTAGCTCCGGCATCTAATGCTGTTTCTGCCCTTTTCAGGCCCTGGCACTAAGTCATTCCCTGGCCATTGTGGGGTTGTGTCCATCGCCTGGTCGACGATGCAAGATCTAGGGGTAGATTGTAATAGGGCATTCTAGGTACTGCCCTATTAAATGCGGTTTTCACGTGAATGACAGGTGTGACAGCCTATTGGCTGCTACTCCGGGTGTATTTATGGCGTAGTTTGTCACCTGGGTACGCATCTGTAGCGTCTGGTACCGGTCATTTTAGATTTCATGTCCCAGGCACCCTAAATTTCAACATCTACTCCTCAATTAACCGATGACCACTCAGTTTTACGATTTTATTGAGGGCTACACTCCACAGCGTCACACACCCACAACTGGCTCCAGAATGTCTTGAGCCTCCACAAAGACCAGATAACCCCATGCGGCTTATTAGGGGCCCGCAAACATAAAACACACACACACACACACACACACACACACAACACAATGAGACATTCCTTTTACTAATAAAACCCGAAGATAAGGTACTCTAAGGTTCTCATTCTTATAACCCTTTTTGTAATGTGTTTCTTCTTTTAAGGCTTAAAATTGTTAAAACTGACTTAAAATTATTTGCTCCTTAATTTTCTGACAAGGGTGTATTTTATTCATGTGTCAGAAAACAACATTGTATTTTAAAATCAGTTATACTCTATCATCATATCTTACTGATCATGGCATGTTAATGTATACCTGTTCTAATGCCGTATGCCCCTTTAAGGTCTGATGTCAGAATGTATACGAAGCTATCATTTTCTTTTTATTTCCCTAATGAAAGTGCATCTTGTTTTATGTTTCATTTTTGTTTATTTGCCTTTATAAGAACACAATATCGTATTAACATCAGTCACCCTTCGATTACTGATCTGTGTATGTAATGTACTGCTGCCTTCATACCGTCATTACCCTTCATGTTTAGTATCCAAATGACCACAAAATTATCGGTTACTCATTTTTCAAGCACTGGTGTATTTTATTTGAGCACGAAAGGCGCCATACCATCTTAATACACCCTGGATCAAACTTTAAAGTCATCTAAAAGTTTGATAGCTAAACCACGCCCACAGACACCTGAAACAAAGGGAGTTTTTCCCTCCAAAATCCTGACCGAAGTTTTGGTCATCTCCCCAAAGATGGGTGGAGTTCGCGACCTTTAAATTGTCACAAACACCACTAATCCGTGGTAAGACTTTCGGAACAGCTTAGAGACGACTCCATCTTCCTTCATAGAACTTCCGGCAAGCTCCACTCTCCAGAACCTCCAGGAAGAACGCCTGACCCCATTCTGACTGAGATTTCTCCGTTACATCCAGATTCTTGTGCCGCAAACCAATGCAATTTAGATGCATAATTTTAAGTAGGAATCTTTCATTGAATCATAAGGTGAATTTAAGTTTCTGTGACGATTTCCCAGTTAGGGTGTGATTAATTTTTGAGTCTATGCTTGCCATTCCTTTCCTTCCTTTCTCTAATTTTCTCTTTCCAGTCTCTTCCTCCCTTTCCCCAATTTTAATTTCTTTGTTTTACTTTATTTTCATCTTCGTCAACAGACCAAATAAGTGTAACGTTAATTCCATTACCGTTAATTTCAACTTAGGTTAAGATATTTAGAGTCACTATAACACATTACAATTACTTATAAATATTTACCTTGCTTCGCGAGCCAAAATCCCTACACATCATACAACCATTGTGTGTGGGTGTGTGCGCGCAGATTGCGGGAGGTATGTATCCACCTGTATGGCTAACTTTGCTGCTAGCATCTGTGCACTATCTAAGGTGTATTTGTTTATAGCCAGGTTATGGTCCCGATTGGTATGACGTTGCTGTTGGCTACAGGCTGTCCTTCACTCCAGGTTGTGTGTGCTCTGGATCACCTGCATAGTTGCAGTTCGGTGATTACGGATAAAGCTGTGAGTAACTGAACCCATTTGTATATCTAGTCCTTTTGAGCATTATTGGGGTGGTGTTTTTGACGATTGATTTTATTAACTTTTGTTTATTTTAGTGCATCTGTTCGTAAGCACATCGTTGCTGTGGACAGAAGGGCAAATGCTCCTTAGACCACATTAAGACTGTACTGTTTGTTCTGCTGCTATTTTTACGATTGTGACCGTTTGTATTCATTACTTTGTGGTTTTGTTTTTGTTTGTCACGCTCATGTTGTGGCTTAGGTGAAGTGTGGTCAGTCCGAGCCGTCATTTAAGTGAGAGGTGCCGTTAACGGTGCCTGCTTAACTTCACCGGTTGTTATATTGCCACCAGCAGCGTGTTTGTTTTGTTTAATGTTGATTTGAGTTTTCTGTGTTGAAGGCTCCTTTTAGCTTTAAGTTTTTGTCCATTTGTTAACTTGTTTTTATGTATTTAATGTGCTTTAATTTGAAGACTGTTGTCTTCGCGTGTTCTGTTTGCTTTATTTCTTCTCTTGGTTTTGTTCTTCTCTTTTAACCACTTGCTGCTCCATGGCATGTCTAGGTTTGAGCTTTTTGGCACGAACCTAGTATTTACATCTTTCTGTCTGACCCTTGTGGCCAGTAAATTGTCCATTGTGTTCCCCTTTATGGTGTGAACTTATTCTAACGCGAGTTGTTGGGTTGAATTTGAGTTGAACTAATTGTGTTTTGTTTTTATTTTTATTTTTTTGTTTATTTCAGGAGCTGAAGGCCCCAGTTAGGGAGGCTAGCTGTCTTGGCCCTGTGGTGGTGTTTCTCACAGTGTGTTTTTGCCATTGATATCTGCGTCTCCTTCACTTAGAGTGGGTGTGGTGTGAGTGTTTTTGTTTGTGAGTAGTGTGTCTTAGGATACTCACTGTTCAGCTAGCTGCCCTACTGGTAAGCCTCAGCCAGAAAGTTTCTTGTTTTTCTTTATTTCTTGTCTCTGTTTGGTCAACAGATTTTATTATTTTAACTAGTATTGTGGAATAAAAGTATTTTGTATTTATATCCACGTCTCCTGCATTCAGTGGTAACGAACCTGTGTGCTATATTTTGGGTATAAATTTCCCCGTTTATAGAAATTGTGACAGTGGCCTGCCAGAACTAACGCGATGCTTGATTTAATTTCATTAATTTTAGTGAAGTTTAGTTAAGTTCCATTTAAGTGTAAAGTAGCATTAAGAGTGTACAGTAGCGAGTAAGTGAATGAAAGTGAAAGTGTTCGTACAAGACAAAATTCCTCCTCCTCCGCCTGTTTTATCCTCCCTCAACCCCCGTGCGCATCTTCCGTAAAGTGAAACTAGTTTATTTTTTTAACATTAAACATTAACATTTAACATTTTTATACATTATTTGTCATTTATGGATACAGGTACTGTACATGTTTCATATTCAAAACAACTGGAGTGGAATTTTGCGAGCTGGAACGGATTTCAATTCATTTAAACGGTGAAAATTGTTTTCAGCAATTTGAGATACGAGCAAAGTCACGGAACGAATTAAACTCGTATCTCGAGGCATCACTGTACTTATTGACAGTATGAGATGGTATCGATTAACGATAGTTGGGGCATGCAGATTTACTAGATTTACTCTCACTAATTCAGTTTTTATACATGCAGATTTAATTGTGCATGTTTCAGTTCTAGCAGGACCCAGAACAAACTAATGGTGATATTCAATCACATACATCAAAGAAAACAAACAAAATACAAAGAGAGGAGTGCTGAGACAAGTAGCAACAAATAAAACCAACAAAACTAAGACATCGACTAAGTGACTCACAGTTACTTAGCCTAGTAACTAAGTAACTATGCCTCAGTAGAGGGAAAAGTTGACGTAAAACAAACACAGAGCTGCCGACTAAAATACCGGTACATGGCGTGAAGCCCCGTTGTACCGAGTTGGAGTCAAAGTGACCCACAACAGTATTCTCAGAGGCAAAACAGCAGCGCAGTCATACCCATGGACGTAACCCCCTCATCCCCCAGAAAGTGGTTGGACAACCAGATCAACCTGCTGAGCATGTAACAGTATGTTATTAAAAATAAATTATTGTTAAAAAATGTTATTATTTATTAAATAAATGTTATTAAATAAATCGCAACAAACAGGGACCAAAATAATACGTACCGGCAATTAGCAGTAATAACTCTCACTAAACGCAATCATCTTTTTGGTTCACAAACTGGATGCCAACCCGCATTGAGATAGCAGACAGCCCACGCTAACAACAGCGGGACAATATTGTCCTATAGTGGTAAACAGAGCACATGAGCAAGCACACACATAAAGTTTGCTGGACAAGTTAACATGCGGTTACACACACACACATACCTGGGGAAAGCCATGAATGGGGTCCCACGAGAGGGCGGTGCCAGCAATGACACATAGCCAGGTAACCCAAAACCAGCCTTTATATAATTCATTCACTGATCACGTGACCCAGCAATCAATTAGTCTCATTCACTCTGCTACACAAGCATTCATACACCTTCCTAATGGTAGCTGCACAAGAATAAATGACCGTATCTTCTGCATAAAAATAGAAAGATGCATGTTGAACATTTTCGCCTAGACAGTTTATTTAAATAGTGAATAAAAGTGGCCCTAAAATGGAGCCTTGCGGGACCCCTTTACAGATTGATAAATATTTTGACGTTAGGCCATCAACTTGCGTAGCTTGAGTCCTATCATCGAGGTAGTTAATAAACCAGCCCACAGAGTGCTGAGATATACCTATACTGATCAGTCTCTGCATTAATATACTATGGTCAACAGTGTCAAATGCTTTGGACAAATCATACACCGTTCCACCTGTGGAACACTACCACTAGGGGCTGAAGCTCATAATTTCATTGTAACTTTTAAGCATTAAATCCTCTAAAAACACGAAAAAACTTATGTTTCAAGTAAAGTTTATACTTTCAATATTTTTTTAACCCACGCACAAAGCATAATAGGATTCATAGCCGTCATACTCTTAGAAAATTTTTTTTGGAGAAAACTGACCTAGGTAGCGCTAGACCAGTTTTTCCTTACCTTTAGACGCATCCCTTTCTTCACTGGGGTAATATATTCCAAAACAAATATTCCACAAAAATCCACTAATATCAAATATTCCGAAAAATTGGAAACAGTGGTGCACCACCATCTTTGTTTCGGCTCTAACTTCTCATTGGGGTATTCAAAAATTCTAAATTACGTCATATTTATAGCCCGGGGCGTAACGAATCAAACAAGCCCTCACTTGAGCCAATCGGTGCTTGTATTGCAGAGATAGACGGCTGAGAAGCCAATGAGGTCAGACATCATTTTTGGGAACCCTCGCTTGACTGACAATTACTCCTTCCAATAGCAATGAAATTGGCCGGGACCTATACAGCTCTTTAGCCAATAAGCAGACGATTCCAACGGTATGCCACGACCCGCCTCTCTAATGCTGGCTTCTGCACGAAAATCGTGAGCGATGGGTTTATTGCGCAATCCTCGACCTTTTCACACTCTCACAGCTCAGGGTGTCAGGTTACAGGCCTTTTTACACAACAGAATAGTAGAGAGAGAGGCTGTGTTTGTTTTAGGCCTTTTAAACTGAGCATGCAGTCTTTTAATTCAAAGTTATACAGTAAACAAGTAAACAAGAAACACATGACCGGATGGACATGTCCGTAGAAAAATAGTTTTATTGAAGCCATTTTTGGGTCTTTTGACTTGATTTTTTTTTGGGTGAAAGCCAAGACATGTGGCTATGACCCTCAGGTGTTAAATGTTACCTAAAATGTTCCAGAGAAATAAGATAAATTAAAAACCTCAGGCAAAAATCTAAATTTTCCATTCTAGCCTCTGTAACTTTGTGTCAGTAAGGCCTAGAATCAATCTGACACTTGTATCTGAAAGTAGAGAATCACTTCTTTCCAATGAGACCAGGCTCACCCCTGTGTGTTAAAGTATGTGGGAGCTGTATCACTTTTTGTTTTGTATACAATTTCGTCCGATCGTTCGTGTGCATGAACAGGTTAACATAGACACACAGTGTTTCTTATCATCAAGTGCTTTGACTATATCATTAATTACATGTATAGCAGCAGTGGTTTTACCATAACCTCCGACGACCTTGTGTCCACATACGTGGACATCACTGCAACTAAAATGCAAGGCCAAACCAAAGCTCAGGTCTTAGGAGGTTAATATTGGAGTCGTGGTTCCTCTCTGAGTCTTAGGAGCTTTAACTACTTTTGTTTATTTTGTTATAACAGAGGAAGTGGGACTGGTAAGATGTCGTGCGACTTCCATTGTACCACACGTAGGTAACTCGACGTTAAATACATTAGGTAAGAGTGTACGCCACCACCTGTATGTTTCTGTTTAATAGCTTAGAGTAGGGAAGTATAGGCACTCTGCGATGAAGACTTTATTTTATTTACTTTGGCATCACTAATATCTCATTTTCTCTTGGGTTTATATTTTTATATTTTGTTGTCCATTTACCTTTCTCGCCTGGTATATAATCAAGCACACATTTTATTGTTATTTCATGTCCCTGCATTCTTCTTTTTGCTTACTACACCCACAAAAATTACCACAACCATAAATGTTACTCCTTACCCTAGACAACTTTTAAAAGGTCATAACAATTATACTTCACCTCTGTGTAGCTTTGGACATTTCTATATTTATTGTACTTCTTTTGTGCTGTTGGTACTTTGTCAAAGTAGCTGCAGTTGTAACACTTTACACTGTGCTGTTGACTGAACCAGAGTTGTGCATGGATGTAATGATGGGCCGGGAACAGCAGATGCTGAATCTGTATGCAGAGATTTAATGAGAAGGCAAACATTCCAAAACAGTAGGCAAAGGGAAAGTCAAAAAACAGGCAAGAAATTCCGAAAATCAGAGAGCAAAAGAGTGGCAAACAAATCTGACAAACAAATCCAAACACAATAAAATAAACAAATTGAACAAGGGCAAAATACAGCAAGACAAGCAATGGAACCACAAGGTAATGCAAGGAAAACACTGACAATAATTTGCATTAAACAATAACACAAGGTTTCCTCTGGTGGGCTGGAGGGGAAATGCAGGTATTGCTGTAACAAAAGGGTAATTCTTCTTCACTAAATCTACACTTCTGTTTAGTGAAAGTGGATTTAGTTTGATGACAAATTTAAACCTTACCCTAACTTTTAGCCCTGTATGTTTGTGATGTATGTTTGTGATGTGGAACACAAAACACAGAGATACACTAAAACACAAACTTGAAATGTACTTTTATTTGATAGGAAACAGGCAGCAGTTATTATCACCCATATCCTTACACATTAAAGAAACAAGTGCTCAGAAATCCCAGGTATAGAATATATATATATATATATATATATATATATATATATATATATATATATATATATATATATATATATATATATATATAAAACATAAAAAAGAATAATGATGATTTTAACATGTTTACATGGCTTGGTGTTCTAAACTTCCTGCATAGGTGTAAATGAACTGAATATGATTTAGTTCTTTATTCTTACAAAGCAGACATAAAACAGTAAAATATGCAAACCAACACACTGTAGTTTAAACATCAGGTTAATAGATTTCACCTACATTACCCAGAAACCCCATTATTAACAAAAACCGTCAGTAATAATGATAATAATAATAATAATAATAATAATCATAATGTGTAGAAGAGTATAAATGAGACATTACTGTAGATCAGCTGATGCTGGACACAGATGATGGACCACAACTTGTCTTCAGTCTTCATGTTTAATAAAACAAATCTTTAAACAATTTTAAATGCGATATCAATGAAGCGCAGTAAAACACAAGCATACAAAAACACTGTGACTAATCATCATAGGTAGAGCAGATGAAGTTGAGCTTCTGGCTCTCAGGCAGCTCGATCCACTTCTGCTCTCCTCCAGACTGCACTGCTCTGCTTCTCTTCTCATGACTACAGTCTTCATTCCAGGTCCCATTCCCTGGTGCCCAGCCCTGATAGCAGATTATTGATCCAACAACCCAGAACCAGACACGCTGGGCGCAGTCGTGACGCAGGCCGAGCCACACGTGTTCAGTGGAGGTGTTTTGAGTCACTTCCTTCACCCAGAGCTGCATCTCCTCGGTGCGCACTGACACCAAGTCATGATGATGGTTCCTGCAGTATGTCAGAGCTTTCCACCAGGTCAGATTCTCCTTAATCAGGACCACTTTATCTGGATTAAAGAGGCAGCATTCAATAAAAGCTAAGGTGAACATTTACAACCCAATTGTTTTTTCATCTTTTATTTAGCCAAAGATTTAAACAGGATTCTGGATATAATATCCTGAAAATATTGTTAATATAAATATTTTTTCTCCAAATTTTATAAAAAAAAGGTTTAATTATCTCTCTCATATCCATTTGTGATTGTATTTATACAACAAACTGTATTTTATAGAGTTCATGATAATACAAAACAGCATCAGGAATCTAATAAATGAAACACGAATCCGCATCATTTAACTTACTCTCATGGCAGATGAACGGGAGTTTTTCTGTGCAGTCCACATCAGTCCAGTAACGTTGCTCAGACTCAGACACTGCAGCACAGATCAAACTTCCACTAGGTTTGTCAGATCTCCAGTATCTGAATGTGTAGTTACTCTGATCTGACCACTTCCAGGAGTCATTAAACAGACCGATCCAAACACCTGAACTGACTGAAACATTAACCACACTCCAGATCTCGTCATTCTCAGTTTGGTTCCTCACACTGACCAGATCGGTGTAATTCTCTCTGCAGTAGGTCTGAGCATTTTACCAGCTCTTTGTAACATTAATATATACATATTTATTCGTGTTTGTGTTTTTTCTGAAAATAAAAATTTACACAATGATTAGATCATTCATGACTTCATTAATTTTTTGCTGATTCTTAAGTCAGTAAAAGAACTTTATTATTAACTTTATTTTCTGAAAGAAAAAGAAAAAAACAACCAAACATGCAGTTAACACAATTAAGAGCTCATTCATTACTACATTAGATTTTTGCCTTTTGTGCCAATAAAGGAATTTTAACAAAAAACTAAAAACAAAAATCAAGAAAAATAACTAATACAATTAGATCCTCCATTTTAGAATTAGATTTTCATCACTGTAACATTATTAAATATATTACTTTTTATTAACATCTCTTACCTTCATACCATACAAAAGGATACAATGTTTCACATCGGTTATCATTCCATGTTGTATCAGATCTATAACATGCCACACAGTACTGAATTCCCCCAAGATTATTTGGCTGTCCACTGTCCCAGTGTGTGTAAGTGACTCCGTCTCTGTAGAAAGTTTGGTCTTCCAGAGACCACAGCCATCTCCCAGGTCCTGCTCTCTGTAGACCAATCCAAGCTTTCTTTGTATTTTCCTTCATCAGTGTGTGATTCAGCTTCTTCATCTCTCCCTTGTTGCTGATGGTTGCCAGATCAGTGTAATTCACTCTGCAGTAAGTCTGAGCTTCACTCCAGGTTTTATTCTCCTTCACAAAGTGATAGTGATGAGTATATGTTCCTATACCACATACTACTGTGAAAAACATAAGAAAGTGACGTGTTATTGCATGATGTTATGATACGATTTTAAAAGGTTACCTCTTACTTTCAAAAATCAGTTTAATTTTATTTTTATTTCCTGGAATAACAGACCAACCCTTCACATTATTATAGTCTCATGGTTTTAAGGTTCTTAAATGTGCAAGGTAACATATGCCAGGTGAAAGTTCCACCACGAAACATTTTACACTTAATAAACACAAGTGGCTTTTTAAACCTGTTTTTTTTTCACCATGTAATTTTTCTATTTTGTGGAATCAGAAACAGAAACTAAAGCATGACAAAATGTATTATAATATAACATTAGCTAAGCAGCTAGAAATGAATTCAAGTTGTTCAACATCAACATGATCATTTAATCCATGAAAACTGGCTAAATGTTTCTTGTGCGATTCTTTATTTTGTTTGTAATCAGATCATCAAATGTCTCTTTACACTTCATAATAAAACACTTGTGTCTCTGTTTATGTTTCATTCAGCTTGGAATCACCCTAAGTGATGCTGTTATTAAAAAGATTACAGTCTGCTTTTTGTAGATTTATGTGAAATATTCATGAGGTCAGGTGCATATTAAGTATATTATGTTAAATATATGTTAGAAAGCTTCCTTGAGAATAGACCTCATGATTAGGATCTCACAGAACACAACAAGGTTTGTTAAGCTCACAGCTAATGTCATGCTCCTGTTTGGAGTTTTATTTAAATATGACAAATAGTGACCATGCACAAAACTGTGTTGTAAATGCAGGACATGGCTTTTAAAATGGCTTCAGATAAATATACTCTGATGTCTGGGTTTGTGCTAAGACGGAAGTATCGGACTTTCACCACTGGTGCATCAGCAGATTTTTCACCCACTTTTAAGCTGCACAATACTTCAGCATTGAGGGCTTCATTTGTTGATACAAAAATAGCCTCAGATTACAAAGAGAAAAAAATAATGTTCAAAATTGTTTCAAACTGAAACTAAAGAGTAAATACAAGAATTGAGATCAGAATAAAGTCATTTATAGCCCCACATTCACAGAGTCTGTCTTTTTCTTTTAAATAACACACACACACACACACACACACACACACACACACACACACACACACACACACACACACACACACAGTGTACATTATGTACACACTGACCTGAGAAGAGCAGAGTCACTGAAACGAGTTGAACCATATCTGTAAAGAAATTGTTAAAAAAAACATTTCCAACATTACAGCTTATGAATTAACAATCTGACTCTTTCTATGTTCTTTATCAGTTATATTACTGTAGTAAAGTTATTAATTCACCAACTTCTCTCTCTCTCTCTCTCTCTCTCTCTCTCTCTCTCTCTCTCTCTCTCTCTCTCTCTCTCTCTCACACACACACACACACACACACACACACACACACACACACATAAATAAAACAAATAAAAACATGAATAAATAGATATCCGTACCTCATGTATGTCATGTACTCCACACAGGGTGTGTGTTACGAGTGTTCTTCACCTCACTTTGTGCACCTAAACCTAACAAACCTCTTATTTTAAAGTATCACTGCCCTCTTTCAATCCCACCCATCACTTTACATATTCCCTTAGATACAGATGTTATCTCAGTATCTGCTGCTCATCATAGTATTACTGTTGTTGTGATGCTGTTGTTATGTGCTTTTATTTGGAACATATTTGAATATATCCGTGTGAGATGTTACATATTTACAGAATAAATGCTGCAGGGTTTTTCCATGACTCTGGATAAACAAAAGACAGATGAACAGAAAAAGTTGAATTTAAAGAATGGAGAATGTGAACTTAGTTTTAATTCTTATTATAAAGTCGTATGCAAAAGTTTAGGAACCCCCTGACAATCTCCATGATTTTCATTTATAAATATTTGGGTGTTTGGATCAGCAATTTCATTTTGATCTATCAACTAACTGAAGGACACTAAAATAATATTTCAGTAGTGAAATGAGGTTTATTGTATTAACAGAAAATGTGCAATATGCATCAAAATGAAATTGGACAGGTGCATAAATTTTGGCACCCTTGCCATTTTGTTGTTTAAAATACCTGTAACTACTTAGCACTGATTAATTGGAACACACAATTGGTTCAGTGGCTCCATAAGCCTTTAACTTCATAGACAGGTGCATCCTATCATGAGAAAAGGTATTTAAGGTGGTCATCATTGTTGTTCTCTTTGACTCTCCTCTGAAGAGTGGCAACATGGAAGCCTCAAAACAACTCTCAAATGACCTGAAAACAAAGATTGTTCAACGTTATGGTTTAGGGGAAAGCTACAAAAAGTTATCGCAGAGCTATAATCTGTCAGTGTCCACTGTGAAGAACATAGTGAAGGAATGAAAGACCACTGGCACAGTTCTTGTTAAGGCCAGAAGTGGCAGGCCATGTTGTAGAGGCAAAAGCGAAGGATGGTGAGAATGGTCAAAAACAGCCCACAGACCACCTCCAAAGACCTCCAACATCAATGTGCTGCAGATGGCTTCACTGTTTATCGTTCAACAATTCAGCACACTTTGCACAAGGTAAAGCTGTACGGGAGAGTGATGCAAAAGAAGCCTTTTTTGCACAAACGCCACAAACAGAGTCGCTTGAGGTATGCAAACTCATTTTGGAAGAAGGTGCTGTAGAGTGATGAAACACGTTAAAAGTAAAGGAGCTATGATGATATCGACATTGTTCCCCTTGACATAGGGCTAATGTATCTGCCTGATCAATACAGTGGGCACTTCAAGGTCTCGAGTATTTTGTTAACAAAGACTTGAAATACAGCAGGCAATTTGTTAAGTCCACATAGTATGACAAAGTACTCGTGTCCCCTGGTAGTGTGGAATGTGGTTTTCCACTTGACTCTCTCTCGCCAGTGGTTCATCTTTGTAACTTTCCAAAGCCTGGGTCTCTGAGATAGACAGTAAGAATATTCTGCTTTTAGAAAGGGAGGAGTTCGGTAATAGATTGATAGTACAATCCCATGATCTATGTGGTGGCATTTGGGTGGCTTGTTCCTTGCTGAACACCTCCCCCAGGTCATGGTATTCCAGGGAGACGTCAACAACGTGAGTGGTGTCTAGGATTTCAATGGAGGTTGAGTGGCACCGGAAGCTCATAGAGAATGAATGCTGAGGAGCTCCGCAAGGTGGTAATCTGCGTTGTTGTTAAGTTGAATTTAAATTGGCCTGTAGAAGAAGTTATTGTAGCTCATAACAAGCATGATATCTCGTTCCATGCTAAACGACTGCTTCCTGACTGCCATTGTCCCCGGACCTCCATGCTGAGATATCAACGTCTTGGGGAATCCCTATTCTTCACTTCTAATTATTCGACTATTGTAGGGCCAGGGGTATTCAGCCATGCCTAGTGGCTCTCCCCTACACTGCCCGCATGGAGGAAGCCTGCGCCATTGGAGTCACCTAAGCCATTGTGTGGAAGGCCTACATGGAAGCAGGACAAGCCAATGTGCCCCTGCACAACATGGTGGTCTTGCAGGCCTACCAGGCTGACCTGCTAAAAGAGCTTAACTGTGGTGGAGATTGAACCTCAAGGCAATATCAGAGCTCCACCAAGCCAAAGATCTCGCACTCCGTGCCACAAAGCAGACGGCCCACACCATAGGTTCCATGGCTGTATTTTTTGTCACAAAGAGGCACCTGTGGCTTAATTGAACAGAGATTAAGGACAGAGATAGATCCTTTCTCCTGGATGCCCGATCGGGGAAGCAGTGAGTACTGTCGTCAACAGGATTCAGGGAATTTATCCATTGTCACAGTGAGCAGCCTGGGCCATCTTCCAGCCACAACCAGCCCCACCTCTGACCTTTCCTGCTCAGAGTGAGTGATGCAGCCCGAGCTCACCCATCAAAGTCTATGGAGGCCTATCAGCATGCCCAGACCCAGGCCTGTCAAGTAAGCAAAAAAAGAAATCCTGATGCCCGAGGGCTTCGATTCCTAGGAGCGACTTCCCCTTCCTCCGACTTTGCCGTCTCTGGCATTTTGGAGGTCAGTAAGGTCTGCCCTTACTCTCTTTTCTTGTCTCCTGGATCAGCACCTGAAGGGTATCAGGGAGATCAGCATGACGTTGACATCTTTTGTAGACAATTTGGTAGCATGGAAACTACTATGTGGGTCTAAGTGGGTCCTAGATACTGTAGAAAAAGGTTACAGGATCAAGTTCACCTCCTATTCTCCGTTTCAGGGTGTATTACCCACGGTTGTTGGCAAACACCTAACCATGTTTCTCCAACCACTGCTCTCGCTTCTAAGGAAAGGGACCTTAGTTTATGTTACCCTCCCAGATCAAGACTCCAGCTTTTACATCTGGTATATTGTTGTATATATATATATATATATATATATACAGGGGTCTGTGTCCAACTTTGGACCTGCAGGCTCTAAACGCTGAATGAGATTTGCATGATGAGTAGTTTGAAGGATGTAAGAAGCATTTAATCATTCAACAGCCACTTTAATAGGAACAGCTACACCAATTCATGCAATTTTTATTCTATGTCATATATGCAATGCATAAAATCCTATACAAGCTTCAGTTAATGTTCAAATTCTAAAATATAGTGCCAAATAGGCTCAACAACAATGACTTTAACATTGGAAGTCAACATTTAAACCAGGATCCAACACATTATATAATATTCTGCCAAAAGAATGCAAAATAAAACCTAAAAGAAATGCCATGTTATAGTAAAGCAGTTCATCTAGTAGTACAGGAATGAATTATAACAGTAATACAGTTCATTTAAAGCATTTGGCAGACACCCTTACATTTTACCTCATTTTATAGCTAAGCAATTGAGGGTTAAGGGCCCAGCAGTTGCAGAATAATGGACATGGGATTCAAACTCACAACCTTCCGATTGGTATTCCAACACGTTAACTACTAAGCTAGCCCATCCTGCAATTTTTTGTCAGTGGAGTAAGTAGTGACAGCAATTGTGTCTTTTAAAAACTTGCTGTATGTGAACAGTCTGTCTTTGCTTGGACAAGAGATGGTTTCCAGTGGATATTTTACCATAGCATTTTGTTTATTTACCATGTTGAGATCAAAATCACTAGTTCTCGTTCTCTCTCTCTCTCTCTCTCTCTCTCTCTCTCTCTCTCTCTCTCAACACACAAACAGACACCCACACAAAACACACAATCATTACATACACACTGACCTGGGAGCAGGGGCAGGTTGTTAAATGAGACCAACCATATTTACAAGTAACATAAAAGCTATTTAAAGACATTTACAAAATTACACCGTACGTTCAAGTGTATATATGAATAAACATCAGCTATACATACCTGTCAAGTTTCTCATGTACTTTTCTGATTAAGTGGATGTAAATGGTCAGGGTGTTAGTTGTGATGTTTGCAGTAATATATAGCTGTTTTCTCACCTTATTATTTGTGATCCTTGTGATTCCTGTTTGTAATTATATTTCTGTCCTCTTCTATCCTCTCCCATCTATTTGCCCTCCCCTCTTGTGTCTGTTCTATATATGTATTGTTCTGCATTTCCACAAAACTATTTACATAGAGGAAAGAATGATTAGTGTTTCTTATTTGGAATTAATTTAAATAAAGGATAGCTTTGTTTGGGCAAGCTGTTTGTGTTTACAGACAAACATACTAAAAACTTGTGTTGTTTGATGGCTATAAAGTACAATCTGAGCTCCACAAACTTTGGATATGTAAAGTAAGGGCTTGTGATGTCAGACATGGCTGTATGTCCCCATATTCTTTTTTACTGTATTTTCTTGATTCCTTAGGTTCTATTCCTGTATGTCACCAGATGGAATGGTAGGATCGTAGTGTAGCAGAGCGGTAGGGGAAAGAGTGTAACACTGCTACACAAAACATATACTTGAAATGACGAGGCCTTTCCAGAGCAAGAGGAGATAACACATGACCCAGCTACGTACAGTGTCAAGCCACACAACTCACACATGTGAAAGGTACACAAACAGCACACAGTGAACAAGCCACCCTCAAAAAGGTACAGCAATTATTCCTCCCCCTCAAAGACGACCCACCCAACACAAGTATTTTTTTTGAGATATGAGCTGTGATTAGACCAAATTTTTGTCCTGATATACTAGCAAATTTTTGAGATACGAGCATCCGAGCCACCGCAGCCGAAAAGAAGATCTCCAACAACCACGTGTGCTCTTGTAGTAGGGCAGTCTAGGTACCGCCCTATTAAAAGCAGTTTTAACCTGAATGACAAGTGCGACAGCCTATTGGCTGCTGCTCCGTGTGTATTTAAGACGTAGTTTGTCACCTGGGTATGCATCATAAAACCATTGTGTGTGGGTGTGCGCGTGCAGCTTGCGGGAGGTATGTGTCCAGCTTGCGGGAGGTATGTGTCCAGCTTGCGGGAGGTATGTGTCCAGCTTGCGGGAGGTATGTGTCCAGCTGTATGGCTAACGTTGCTGCTAGCGTCTGTGCACTATCTAAGGTGTATTTGTTTATAGCCAGGTTATGGTCTCGATTGGTACGACGTTGCTGTTGGGTGTGTGCTCTGGATCACCTGCATAGTTGCAGTTCGTTGATTACGGATAAAGCTGTGAGTAACTGAACCCGTGTGCTTCACGCTCTACTTCCGGGTATGTATATCTAGTCCTTTTGAGCATTATTGGGGTGGTGTTTTTGACGATTGATTTTATTAACTTTTGTTTAGCTGACCTACTGGTAAGCCCTACTGGTAGCTGCCCTACTGGTAAGCCTCAGCCAGAAAGTTTCTTGTTTTTTTCTTTATTTCTTGTCTCTGTTTGGTCAACAGTTTTTCTTATTTTAACTAGTATTGTGCAATAAAAGTATTTTGTATTTATATCCACGTCTCCTGCATTCAGTGGTAACGAACCTGTGCGCTATATTTTGGGTATAAATTTCCCTGTTTATAGAAATGGGATGGCGTAGTCAGCTCTAAATTTTTAGTTGTGTATTGTGTCAATTCTTGCCCTCCACCGCCCCGCCACACTCTGTTGACAAACGACGGCCGATAAAACGGAAGTCATTTATTTCCTATGGAGAGTCGCAAAGGCTCTGCGTGAGGTGCCGACCATCTGCGGATCCGTAATTTTCCGTTTTGAGCGTTCGATCCGTTTGCGACAACAGCGCATCCTATATGCCGACCGGACAGGTTTTTATTAACTGAACGTAATTGCTACAATTTCTGTTTTTATTAATTTTGCTTAATTAATGTAAAGAAAACAGAAATTGTAGCTATTAAGTTCAGTTAAGAGAATTTCTGTTCTGTCAGGACCACTTTGTCAAAAGAGAATTTATTAGATGATATGCATACAGTTAGTGTTGGTGGTATGGTTCTGTTCTGGACAAAAATCCACGCGCCCGTCCGTGTGCTTGCATGGTCAGAGTGCAGAGAGCAGAGACTAGAAAACAGAATACACCCCCCGTACAACAGAACCACTAAGCATGCGTAGTATTAGATATGCTTGCTTACGTGTTTTTGGAAAGTAATAAATGAATGGATAAATAAATAATTAAATAATTAGAGAGAGAGAGAGAGAGAGAGAGAGAGGTAGAGAGAGAGAGAGAGATGTAGATTTATGACGTAAACTGGTACAAGGAACACGGGTTCCGGCATGGTGGAGTCCGGTTGGAGGAGGGAGTTTAGATCACGCAGCAGTGAAGCGCTAGAGCGGCTCTATGAATTGGAATTTAAATTGTCGGGTAATATGGATGTCGTAACCGGATTGGTGTGCCGTCGTGGACAGCTGATTAACAGCTAATGCACACTTGACGACGTGGCCTGCCAGAACTAACACGATGCTTGATTTAAGTTCGTTAATTTTAGTGAGGTTTAGTTAAGTTCCATTTAAGTGTAAAGTAACATTAAGAGTGTACAGTGGCGAGTAAGTAAACGAAAGTAAAAGTGTTCGTACAAGACAAAATTCCTCCTCCTCCGCCTGTTTAATCATCCCTCAACCTCCGTGCGCATCTTCCGTAAAGTAAAACCAGTTTATTTTTTTTAACATTCTCTTTTATTACTGTATGTTTTTATACATCATTTGTCATTTATGAATACAGGTACTGTACATTTTCCTATTCAAAACAACTGGAGTGGAATTTTGCGAGCTGGAACGGATTAATGAGATTTCAATTCATTTAAACGGGGAAAATTGTTGTGAGATACGAGCAATTTGAGATATGAGCAAGGTCAGGGAACGAATTAAACTCATATCTGACAGTATGAGATGGTATCGATTAACGATAGTTGGTACTTGCAGATTTACTAGATTTACTCTCACTAATACAGATTTTATACATGCAGATTTAATAGTGCATACTTCAGTTCTAGAAGGACCCAGAACAAACTAATGGTGATATTAAATCACATACATAAAAGAAAACAAACAAAATACAAAGAGAGGAGTGCTGAGACAAGTAGCAACAAATAAATAAAACCAAAAAAATAGAGTTGACATAAAACAAACACATAACTGCCGACTAAAATACCGGTACATGGCGTGAAGCCCCGTTGTACCGAGTTGGAGTCAAAGCGAACCACAACGGTATTCTCAGAGGCAAAACAACAGCGCAGTCATACCAATGGACGTAACCCTCTAATCCCCCAGAAAGTGGTTGGACAACCAGATCAACCTGCTGAGCATGTAACGGCATGTTATTAAAAATAAATAAATCGCAACAAACAGGGACCAAAATAATACGTACCAGCGATTAGCAGTTATAACTCTCACTAAACGCAATCATCTTCACTAGATTGATTTTTTTTGGTTCACAAACTGGATGCCAACCCGCATTGAAATAGCAGACAGCCCACGCTAACAACAGCGGGACAATATTGTCCTATAGTGGTAAACAGAGCACATAAGTTTGGCAGACAAGTTACCATGCAGTTGCGGTCACACATACACACAAACACACACACCCCTGGGGAAAGCCATGAATGGGGTCCCACGAGAGGGCGGTGCCAGCAATGTCGCATAGCCAGGTAACCCAAAACCTGCCTTTATATAATTCATTCACTGATCACGTGACCCAGCAATCAATTAGTCTCGGTGTAACTGTGGAAAAAAGATGCGGAAAGTTTTCATATTGAAGCCCTAAATACAGTTATTTTATGGTCAATGAATCAGCCTATGAGAAGAGTGTTTAGTGTCGCGTTCGACCAATGATGTGTCTGAATGCTGGTCAGTGCATTGCTTACTTTCTGGTTTCTCTCGCCCATGTGAGAGAGAGTCAAGTAGTGTGCACGTGCGACAGATAGAGAGCAGAGGTAATTCGAGAACTCCAGAGAAATGTGGGGTATAAATTACTTTAATACTGAGCTTTTACTCAGTATTGAGAGAAGTAGAGATAAAAACATCTTCAGAGTAACGGTCGCACGAGTTAAAACGGAATTTATCATTGGTTTTGGTGAGTTAAAGTTTGTAAATTCATTACATTTAATGTGTTTAAATGTATATAAGTTAAATATGCAATGTGAAGAAGTTTATTTAATTTTCTTTACGGTTTGAGAGTGAAATGTGAAGCTTATCTGCTTTATATGTAAAAGACTTTGAAAACTAATGATGCTTTTATGGCCTTGTGTATTCAAGGTCAGGTTTTTTTTTTGTTTGTTTGTTTTTCTTGTTGTTGTTGTGATTGTTTTGAAGTTGCATGATCCTTTGTCTCCATTGCTCCTGCTCTGTGAATACTGCATGTTTGGGTGCTGGTTTGTACATGAGGCTAACGTGCTACGGTAACGATAGCATTTCCTGGAATCGTTTCAATTCTCCCTTTAATGGATGGAGTTGCGACTGGCGAGCCACGAGGAGTTTTCATCGAGTCATAAATGCGTGAGATTTAACCCTTTCATTGCCAAACGGACTGTAGGCAAGTGAAACACACACAGTTACATTTTTCCCATTTTTCTTGTGGTGGAAATTCACCTTGAAGGAAAGACTGAGATACAATACTGTTTTGAAAAAGACTGATTAACTGTTTTGTAAAAGACTGGTTTACTGATTTGATGAATGTGATGTACATTTTAAATGTGCATGTGAGAACTTACAGTGAATTTATTGTTTTTGTTTTGGGTTATATGTTCAATTCTAAGGTTCAAGTCTAACCTTTTGAAATAATCGTTATATGCAAATTGAGAAGTGTTAATGTGAATTGACTTACCAGTGATTTATTTTATTTTTTTCCTGTATTACTGTGATTCAGGTGATTTACTTTCACAGAGTAAATTATATATTTATAGAAGGGAAATTTTGATACTGTTTACAATATAGAAACAGAACAATTATTTTGGTTTATTTTTGTTTATTTTCTTAATTTCCTTTTCATGTCATGTTACTTGGCAATTCAATACATTTATCTATTTTCAGTTGAACTTAAGTGTGTGAGTGATTCATTGTTGTTGGAAGCTCCTGGGCTCAGTAGTCGAATCAAATCTTCTGAAAGAGATGGTCCATAGTTCAGACCCATTGTGTTTGTAGGAGTTAGAAGAAGGGTTACATCATTCACTCTGCTACACAAGCATTCATACACCTTCCTAATGGTAGCTGCACAAGAATAAATGACTGTATCTTCTGCATAAAAATGGAAAGATGCATGTTGTACATTTTCGCCTAGACAGTTTATATAAATAGTGAATAAAAGTGGCCCTAAAATGGAGCCTTGCGGGACCCCTTTAGAGATTGATAAATATTTTGACGTTAGGCCATCAACTTGCGTAGCTTGAGTCCTATCAGCAAGGTAGTTAATAAACCAGCCCAAAGAGTGCTGAGATATACCTATTCTGATCAGTCTCTGCATTAATATACTATGGTCACCAGTGTCAAATGCTTTGGACAAATCAATGAACATAGACACACAATGTTTCTTATCAAGTGCTTTGACTATATCATTAATTACATTTCAGTCAGGACCACGTGAGTCAAAATAAAGACAATTCTTTGAAATATTTACATTTTTTATTTGCAAGCTTATGAAATTTACATTTGGCGGTATGGCTCTGTTCTGAATTCCCCTTCCTTTTCATGAGCTCCATGAAAGCTAGTAAGGGAACAGCAGCAGCTTCGTGGGGGGACAATCTCCCATTAACTGGGAAAGCAGCCAGACAAAATCCCCCCCCCCCCCCATTTAGAACAGAGCCTGCATCAGTGACAACAGAATGACACTGATTAAGTTAAACACAGTACCAAGGAGGAGCTAGGGGAGGAGGTGGGTTGCAGCAATGCAGAGGAAACAATAGCGCGACCAAAAGCGTGCTTAGGAATCAGATCAGCTGATGGGCGACGTTAGAAAACTGACATCAGCTGATAGCCGAGCTTGACTATGTGGCCTGCCTGAACTGACGCTGAACGCTATATTTCAGTCAGGACCATTTGAGTCAAAATAAAGACAATTCTTTGAAATATTTACATTTTTTATTTGCAAGCTTATGAAATTTACATTTGGCTTTATGGCTCTATTCTGAATTCCCCTTCCTTTTCTTGAGCTCCATGAAAGCTAGTCAGGGAACAGCAGCAGCTTCGTGGGGGGACAATCTCCCATTAACTGGGAAAGCAGCCAGACAAAATCCCCCCAAACAGACCATACCAGGCAATCCTCCTCCCTGGCTCTTCATGCTAACTGAAGAGCCAGCAGAGGATTAAAGCGAGCTTTTACTAGACAAACTTATTAGTAAAATACCAACAGAGCAGAGGACATGTTATCAGGCACGGAAAGCAGTTCCTTTACCATTTACTAGCAACCACTGACCATTAACCCCCCCAAAACCAACGGAAGGCTCAGTGCCTGTATACGATTCAAGGCTGCAGAAGACTCCAGATCATCATGAACATCATGCCATCCCAATTTCCCAAGGAGCCATTGATTATCAATCCAAAGGTCACTATCTTTCGCTGGACACTCGTACAGAGAGGAGAGAAATTTAATCAAGCTTTTCATTTTCATTGCTGGCTAAAATTTAACCATGTCAAGTTAAGAAGTTAAACCATTTGCCAGTAAATATTTCCTGCATAACGTATCATAACAGCCTAGCGAGGCATGGCATAGCACATCACAATAGCCTAGCAAGGCACAGCGTGACGCAACATAACGCCTAGCAAGTCATGGCATATCATATCATAACTGCCTAGTTGGGCATAGCACAACATACCTTAGCCTAACGAGGCATCGTAACAACGCCTAGCAAGGCATGGCATAACACATCATAACGGCCTAGAGAGTCCTAGTACAACGCAACATAACGCCCAGCAATGCATGACATAAGGCATTAAAACAGCCCAGCGAAGCACAGCCCAGCAATGCATAACCCAGCGTTATGCAACCCAACACAGCCCAGCAAGGCATATCATAACGTAACGCAACACAGCCCAGCAAGGCACAGCACAATGCAAAATAATGCCTAGCAAGGCACCGCATAACGTATCACTACAGCCCAGCAAGGCACAGCACAACGCATTACAACAGCACCACGCAACACAACATAGCACAGCGCAACCCAACACAGCCCAGCAGAGCACAGCACAATGTAACAAACACAGCTCAGCAAGGCATGGCACAACATATAATAGCCAAGAGAGGCACAGCATAACGTAGCAAAACGCCTAGCAAAGCACGGCCTAACGCATCACAACAGCCTAGTGAGGCACAGCACAACGTAAACGCCTAGCAGGCATGGCCTAACGCATCATAACAGCTTAGCGAGGTACACAGTGCAACATAACCTAACATGGCCTAGCAAGGCATAGCATAAGGCAACATAGCCTAGCGAGGCACAGCACAATATACTGTACCATAACACAGCCCAGCGGAGCATAGCACAACGTACAGTATCACAACACAGCCTATCGAGGCACAGCATAACGCGTCACAACAGTCTAGCAAGGCACAACATATGGTAACGTTACCCAACACGGCCTAGCAATGCACAGCCAACCGCAATGCAACACAACATAGCCCAGCAAGGCACAGAACACCACACCATAACACAGCCTAGCGAGGCATAGCATAACGCATCACAACAGTCTAGCAACGCACAACATATCGTAACGCTACCTAACACGGCCTAGCAATGCAACACAACATAGCCCAGCAAGGCACAGCACAACACACCATAACACAGCCTAGCGAGGCATAACATAGCGCAACGTAACCTAACATCGTCTAGCAAGGCACAGCACAATGTATCACCACAGCCTATCGAGACACAGCCTGACATATCACAACAGCCTAGCGAGGCACAGCATAGAGTAACGTAACCTAACACGGCCTAGCAAGGCACAGCACAACGCAACAAAACAAGCCCAGCAAGGCACAGCACCAAGCACCATAACACAGCCTAGCGAGGCATAGCATAATGTATCATAACAGCCAATGGGGCCTAACATAGCGTAACATAACATAGCTTAGCAGGGCATAGCATAACGGAACCTATCGTAGCTTCGCAGGGCATAGCATAACGGAACCTAACATAGCTTGGCAGGGCATAGCATAACGGAACCTAACATAGCTTCGCAGGGCATAGCATAACAGAACCTAACATAGCAGGGCATAGCAAAACGTAACCTAACATAGCTTCGCAGGGCATAGCATAACGGAACCTAACATAGCTTGGCAGGGCATAGCATAACGGAACCTAACATAGCAGGGCATAGCAAAACGTAACCTAACATAGCTTCGCAGGGCATAGCATAACGGAGCCTAACATAGCAGGGCATAGCAAAACGTAACCTAACATAGCTTAGCAGGGCATAGCATAACGGAACCTAACATAGCTTGGCAGGGCATAGCATAACGGAACCTAACATAGCTTGGCAGGGCATAGCATAACGGAACCTAACATAGCTTGGCAGGGCATGGCATAACGGAACATAACATAGCCTAGCAGGGCATAATGTAACCCAACATAGCCTAGCAGGGCATGGCATAAAGTAACCTAACATAGCCTAGCGAGGCATAGCATAACATAGCCTAGCAGGGCATAACGTAGCCTAGCGAGGCATAGCATACCGTAACTTAACATATCTTAACAGGGCATAGCATAAAGTAACCTAACATAGCCTAGCGAGGCATAGCATAATGTAACGTAACATAGCCTGGCAGGGCATAACGCAACCTAACATAGCCTAGCAAGGCATGGCATAACGTAACCTAAAATAGCCTAGTGAGGCATAGCATAACGTATCATAACAGCCTAGGCATAACATAGGGCAACGTAACCTAACCTGGCCTAGCGAGGTATAGCATAATGTAACACAGCCTAGCAGGGGATAGGATAACCTAACATAGCTTAACAGGGCATAGCATAATGTAACCTAACATAGACTAGTGAGGCATAGCATAACAAGTCGTGGCCTAACGGTTAGAGAGTCTGACTTGTAATCCTAAGGTCGTGGGTTTGAGTCTCGGTCCGGCCACGATTGAGGTGCCCTTGAGCAAGGCACCGAACCCCCCAAATGCTCCCCGGGCACCGCAGCATTAATGGCTGCCCACTGCTGCGGGTGTGTGTTCACGGTGTGTCTGTTCACTGCTGTGTGTGTGTGCACTTTGGATGGGTCAAATGCAGAGAACGAATTCTGAGTATGGTTCACCATACTTAGCTGTATGTCACGTCACTTTCACTTAACATACCCTAGTGAGGCATAGCATAACGTATCATAAAAGCCTAGCGAGTCATAACATAGCGTAACATAACCTAACCTGGCCTAGCAAAATAGCCTAGCAAGGCGTAGCCTACCTAGCATAACAGACTTTACAACACGACAGCCCGGTCGCTTCCGGCTCAACAAGCGCACCATTAGACACGAACATGCGTGCCATATCAATTTACCGTAAGTTCAAAGCGTTTTCAAAACGTCCCCTTCGGCTCGAGTATACTAATAGTAATCACGACCTCTTATAGTGCCATATCGCGAACACAAAGGGAGATAACTTGCGGTTTAATCTCTAATAGCCGCCGAATTTAACTCGCAGCAGCAGCAATGCAGAGGAAGCCCCATAACATAACAAGCTTGCATAACAAAGCATATCGAGGCATAGCATTACCTAGCATGAGGTAATCTAGCTTAGCAAAGCAAGCATGGCATGACCCATCGTGACGTTCATAGCAAAAGCATAGCATAACCTCATCTAATAACATAGCATAACATACAATAATATAACCTAGCATAGCATATCGAAGCATAGCCTAACAGACTGTACAACATGCCAGCCCTTCCGGCTCAACAAACGCACTATTATACTGTACACGAACATGCGCGCCGTATCGATTTACCGTAAGGTCAAAGCGTCATCAAACCTCCTTTTTGGCTCAAGTCTACTAATAGTAATAACAAACTCTTATAGTCACATTTCGCGAAACCAAAAGGAGATTTGGTTTAAACTCTAATTAGCCGTCAAGTTTGAATTGCAGCAGCAAAGCAGAGGCAGCAGCCCCACAAAAGAAGATAGCTTGCAGTTTAAACTCCAAATAGCCACCGAGTTTAAATCGCAGTTGCAGCAATGCAGAGGAAGCAGCCAAGCAGACAGACTGAAAAAAGCATTTAAATAGGGCGCCCTGTTTGAAATGGACCAATAGCGCGCTTAGGAATCAGATCAGCTGATGGGCGGGGTTAGAAAATTGACATCAGCTGATAGCCGAGCTTGACTATGTGGCCTGCCTGAACTGACGCTGAACACTATATTTATAGAAGCAGTGTTTTTGCTATGTTTTACCATAACTTCCTACGACCTGGTGTCCACATACGTGGACATCACTGCAACTAAAATGCAAGGCCAAACCAAAGCTCGGGTCTTAGGAGGTTAATATTGGAGTTGTGTTTCCTCTCTGAGTCTTAGGAGCTTTAACTCCTTTTGTTTATTTTGTTATACCAGAGGAAGTGGGACAGGTAAGATGTCGTGCGACTTCCATTGTACCACACGTAGGTAACTCGACGTTAAATACATTAGATAAGAGGTGTACGCCCCCCGCTGTGTGTTTCTGTTTAATAGCTTAGAGTAGGGAAGTATTTGGCGCTTGGCGATGAAGACTTTCTTTTCTTGTTTATTTTCCTTAGTTAGGTTAGAGGTTTAAAACAGTTAGTATTGGTTTTGTTATTTTTCTTTATTTACTTTGGCATCACTAACGTCTCATTTTCTCTTGGGTTTATATTTTTATATTTTGTTTGATTTGTCCATTTATCTCCTTTCTGACCTGGTATATAATAAATCACACATTTCATTGTTATTATTTTATGTCCCTGCATTCTTCTTTTTGCTTACTACACCCACAAAATTTACCACAACCATAAATGTTACTCCTTACCCTAGACAACATTTAAAAGGTCATAACAATTATACTCCACCTCGGTGTACCTTTGGACATTTCTATATTTACTGTACTTCTTTTGTGCTGTTGGTACTTTGCAGAGGTGGGAAGTAACGGAGTAAAAATACTTTGTTACTGTACTTAAGTACATTTTTCTGGTATCAGTACTTTACTCCACTATTTATTTTTCAGACAACTTTTTACTTTTACTCATTACATTTTTACAGAAATATCTGTAGTTTTTACTTCCTACATTTTCAAAATGGACTCGTTACTTTCAGTATTATTCCTTCTCATTGAGCGCTGTTTACAGCCTATCATCCTATCATTGTGCGGCTTTTTCCCCATGTGACTGATGTACTGTATTATTTACTGGCATCAGACATAGACTAAGGATAGCGGAGCTAACAATGAGCAGCACGCCTACAAAAGGAATGGCTAATGTTAATTCAGAGGGAGTCACCGATGTTAAAATAACTAACAACGAGGACATTCCTGAACACACATGGCCATATATGAGGGAGATGTTTGAAATAATCGGCGTCAAAAAGGATTCCTGGCGAATGCATTGCGAATTGTGTCAACCAGGGGCGGTTCTAGACCTTTCTTAGGGTGGTTTCAGCCTCCTGTCTGTAATCTCAGCCACCATAAATCTATGACTTCAATTTTTACTTTCATAAATAAACAATAAAAATTACGTTAAAATGCAGGACATGTCGTCGATGGGAAAGAAAATTGTTTATCAGTTTGATCCAAAAGCGATTTTTTTTACTTTGCTTTTACGTGTGTGTGTTGTAGTCTTTCAAAAGTGCAGAGAGCAAAATCCGTGTGGCAAACAAATCTGACAAAGAAATCTAAACACAATAAAATGAACAAATTGAACAGGGGCAAAATACAGCAAGACAAAAAATGGAAAAGCAAGGTACTGCAAGGACTGGGCTGGAGGGGAAACGCAGGTATTGCTGTAACAATGGGGTTATTCTTCTTCACTAAATCTACACTTCTGTTTAGTGAAAGTGGTTTTAGTTTGATGACAAATTTAAACCTTACCCTAACTTTTAGCCCTGCATGTTTGTGATGTATGTTTGTGATGTGGAACACAAAACACAGAGATACACTAAAACACAAACTTGAAATGTACTTTTATTTGATTGGAAACTGGCAGCAGTAATTACGATCCATATCCTTACATATTAAAGAAACAAGTGCTCAGAAATCCCAGATATAGAAACCATCAACATTTCATTATGCAGACATCCTGATGATAAACTGAAAGAACAAAGAACTGAAAGAAAAAATAAATTATATACATATATATAATAAACAATAACATAAAAAATAATAATGATGATTTTAACATAACTGTTTACATGGCTACTTCCTGCATAGGTATAAATGAGCTGAATATGATATAGTTCTTTACTCTTACAAAGCAGACATAAAACAGTAAAATGTGCAAACCAACACACTGTAGTTTAAACATCAGGTTAATAGATTTCACCTACATTACCCAGAAACCCCTTTATTAATAAAAACTGTCAGTAATAATAATAATAATAATAATAATAATAATAATAATAATAATAATAATAATAATGTGTAGAAGAGTATAAATGAGACATTACTGTAGATCAGCTGATGCTGGACACAGATGATGGACCACAACTTGTCTTCAGTCTTCATGTTTAATAAAACAAATCTTTAAACAAAAAACAAAAAAACAATTTTAAATGCGATTTCAATAAAGCGCAGTAAAACACAAGCATACAAAAACACTGTTACTAACCATCATAGGTAGAGCAGATGAAGTTGAGCTTCTGGCTCTCAGGCAGCTCGATCCACTTCTGCTCTCCTCCAGACTGCACTGCTCCGCTTCTCTTCTCATGACTACAGTCTTCATTCCAGGTCCCATTCCCTGGTGCCCAGTTCTGATAGCAGATTATTGATCCAACAACCCAGAACCAGACACGCTGGGCGCAGTCGTGACGCAGGCCGAGCCACACGTGTTCAGTGGAGGCGTTTTGAGTCACTTCCTTCACCCAGAGCTGCATCTCCTCGGTGCGCACTGACACCAGGTCATGATGATGGTTCCTGCAGTATGTCAGAGCTTCCCACCAGGTCAGATTCTCCTTAATCAGGATCAGTTTATCTGGAAAATAAGAGGCAGCATTCAATAAAAGCTAAAGTGAACATTTACAACCCAATAGTTTTTCATCTTTTCTTTAGCTGAAGATTTAAACAGGAATCCGGAAATAATATCCTGAAAATATTGTTAATATAAATATTTTTTCTCCAAATTTTATAAAAAATATCATTTGTGATTGTATTTATGAAACAAAGTGTATTGTATACAGTTCATGATAATACAAAACAGCATCAGGAATCTTAAATAAATTAAACAATTTTATCCACACCATTTAAGTCTCTCTCTTGGCAGATGAACGGGAGTTTTTCTATGCAGTTCACATCAGTCCAGTAACGTTGCTCAGACTCAGACACTGCAGCACAGATCAAACTTCTACTGGGTTTGTCAGATCTCCAGTATCTGAATGTGGAGTTACTCTTATCTGACCAATTCCAGGAGTCATTAAACAGACCGATCCAAGCACCTGAACTGACTGAAACATTTACCACACTCCAGATCTCGTCATTCTCAGTCTTGTTCCTCACACTGACCAGGTCGGTGTATTTCTCTCTGCAGTAGGTCTGAGCATCGTACCAGCTCTTTTCATCACTAATATATACATATTTATTAGTGTTTGTGGTGTTTTCTGAAAATAGAAATAACAATTTACACAATGAACAGCTCATTCATGGCTTTATTATATTTTTGCTGATTCTTATGTCAATCAAAGAACTTTAACAAAAAAGTGAAGTAGAACAAAAATCAAGAAAAATAACAGACAATTAGATGCTTCATTTTAGATTTAGATTTTCATTACTGTAACATTATTAAATATAGTTACTTTTTATTAACATCTCTTACCTTCATAACATACAAAAGGTTTCCTCGTTTCACATTCGTTATCATACCATAATGTAGTGTAGTAATCATATCCCACACAATACTCAACTCCCCCAGCATTATCTGGTTCTCCATAATGCCAGAGTGTGTAAGTGACTCGGTCTCTGTAGAAAGTTTTGTCTTCCAGAGACCACATCCATCTCCAGGGTCCCGCTCTCTGTAGACCAATCCAAGCTTTCTTTGCATTTTCCTTCATCAGTGTCTGATTCAGCTTCTTCATCTCTTCCATGTTGCTGATGGTTGCCAGATCAGTGTATTTCTCTCTGCAGTAGGTCTGAGCTTCACTCCAGGTTTTATTCTCATTCACAAAGTGATAGCGATGAGGAATATATGCTCCTGTAACACATACTACTGTGAAAAACATAAGAAAGAGATGTGTTATTGATGCTATGATAAGATTTTAATATGTTATCTCTTACTTACAAAAATCTTTATTAGTTATTTATTTATTTATTTATTTATTTATTTATTTGCACCTGGTCATAAACAGAAACTAAAGCATGACAAAATTTATTATATTATGACATTATCTAAGCAGCTAGAAATGATTTCACAATTTACTCGTGTCTCTGTTTATGTTTCATTCAGCTTGGAATCACCCTAAGTGATGCTGTTATTAGAAAGATTACAGTCTGCTTTTTGTAGATTTATGTGAAATATTCATGAGGTCAGGTGCATATTAAGTATATTAAGTTAAATATATGTTAGAAAGCTTCCTTGACAATAGACCTCATGATTAGGATCTCACAGAACACAACAAGGTTTGTTAAGCTCACAGCTAATGTCATGTTCCTGCTTGGAGTTTTATTTAAATATGACAAATAGTGACCATGCACAAAACTGTGTTGTAAAAGCAGGACATGGCTTTTAAAATGGCTTCAGATAAATATAGTCTGATGCCCGTTTTTGTGCTAAGACGAAAGTATCGGACTTTCACCACCGGTGCATCAGCAGATTTTTCACCCACTTTTAAGATGCACAATACTTCAGCATTGAGGGCTTCATTTGTTGATACAAAAATAGCCTCAGATTACAAAGAGAAAAATAATGTTTAAACTTGTTTCAAACTGAAACTAAAGAGTAAATACAAGAATTGGCATCAAAATAAAGTCACTTATAGCCCCACATTCACAGACTCTGTGAATGTCACACCTACACACACACACAAACACACACACACACACACACACACACACACACACACACACACACACACACACACACACACACACACACACAGTGTACATTGTGTACACACTGACCTGAGAAGAGCAGAGTCACTGAAACGAGGTGAACCATATCTGTAAAGCAACTGTCAAAAAAACATTTCCAACATTACAGCTTATGAATTAACAATCTGACTCTTTCTATGTTCTGTTATCGGTTATATTACTGTATTACTCACATAAATAAAACATAAATAAATACATGAATAAATAGATTTCCGTACCCTATATATGTCATGTACTCCACACAGGGTGTGTGTTATGAGTGTTCTTCTGTTCTTCACCTCACTTTGTGCACATGAACTTAACAAACCTCTTATTATACAGTATTACTGTCCTCTTTCAATCCCACCCATCACTTTACATATTTCCTTAGGTACAGATGTAATCTCAGTATCTGCTGTTCATCAGAGTGTTGCTGTTGATGTGATGCTGTTGTTAGGTGTTTTTTCTTTGGAACATATTTGAATGACAGATATATCTGTGTTCATAGTTACAGAATAAAGCCTGCAGGGTTTTCTAGGAATTTGGATAAACAAAAGACAGGTGAACATAAAGAGTTGAATGTAAAGGATGGGGAATGTGAACTTCACTCTAATTCTTATTATATTGGCTTGAACAACCCAAAATTCTGTTTTGCTTCATTACCTTATTTTTTTTTAGACAACTAATTTCTAAATTCTAATCATTCTGACCTACATGCACCTACATGCACCAAACACAGGTAAGTCTATCTATCTACACCCTAAAAAATAATACATTGGCTCAACTCAAAAAAAAAATTGGTAACAATTTGCATGCATCTTTTTAAGTAGCTTCAACTCAGTCATTATTATGTAGATATCATGAACCTTTTATAGTTAGACTAACCAAATTTGTTTAGTACAACAACAGCTGCTTTACGTGTATGCACAACAAAATTAACTTGCTTATTATTTAACTATTTAACTTGTTAGAGGTTTAAGTATGTATGTACTGTATGTATGTGTGTGTGTGTGTGTGTGTGTGTGTGTGTGTACGTGTATGTATGTATGTATATATGTGTGTCTGTATGTATGTGTATGTACAGTATGTACGTGTATGTATGTATATATGCCTATGTGGTGTGTATGTATGTATGTATGTATGTATGTATGTATGTATGTATGCATATGTGATGTGTATGTATGTATGTGTATGTATATGTGTGTGTGCTTGTGTGAGTGTGTGTGTATGTGTGTATGTACGTATGTACGGGTACGTATGTACGTGTATGTATGTATGCGTGTGTGTGTGTGTGTATGCATGTCTGTCTGTCTGTCTGTCTGTGTCTGTGTCTGTCTGTCTTAATCAACCCAGTGTAAACTTTAAATTCGGACGACACTAAACATGTTCGATGTCAATTAACATCATTCAGCTGCCATTGTAAAACAAAACATAAAGTCTATTTTGAACACACTAGCTAGCTAAAAGGCTATTAACTTTAGAATCGATGAACTAGCTTAGATCAAATGGTCTTTTCAGTTTAGTGTGTGACAACAACGATTTACTTAAGTAAAGTTGGCCGCATATTCATTGTCTTTCATATGTAGATTCATATGTATTTTGTCCCCCATGGAGGAAAGCTGATTTTGAGGAAAATTGGGTTGTAGCTGCCTCTCTACATTACTATGATAGAAAAGAGGTGATATTTGTGTAGTAACAGCATTTAGCTCAGGAGTTATTGACTCCGGAAATTTGAATCTGTGAATATGCGCCAACTTTACTTAATTCAATGATTTTTTTGTGTAGACAGTTGGTAGCTGCTAAGATTAAGACAAAGCAAAAATATTAACTTACCTATATAGCCTCGATTCTCCTGTTTCTCTGGCTCCTAGTAGTCCCGCTCTGGCAGAAAAACAAGCCCCGGCAAATTCCTTCTTTACTCAGCTTTTAAAGGATGCTCACTAGATATACAAGTTTCACTAACTTAATATTTTTCTGGACCATGAAGATCTTCAATGTCCATGATGTGGCCCGGTAAGGTGCAACCGGGGCCCCACCCTGGACCCAGCGTGCGAGCGCCTGGTGGCCGGGTCTTACCCAACGGGGCCTGGCCGGGCTCAGCCCAAGGAGCGACATGGGGCCCATCTCACGTGAGCCCACCACTTGCAGGAGGAACCGTAACCAAACATACTGTGAGAGTCTGCAGGGAACATTTGGTTAATAATAATAATAATAATAATGTGTAGAAGAATATAAATGAGACATTGCTGTAGATCAGCTGATGCTTGACACAGATGATGGACCACAACTTGTCTTCAGTCTTCAAGTTTAATAAAACAAATCTTTAAACAAAAACCAAAAAAACAATTTTAAATGCGATTTCAATAAAGCGCAGTAAAACACAAGCATACAAAAACACTGTGACTAACCATCATAGGTAGAGCAGAGGAAGTTGAGCTTCTGGCTCTCAGGCAGCTCGATCCACTTCTGCTCTCCTCCAGACTGCACTGCTCCGCTTCTCTCCTCATGACTACAGTCTTCATTCCAAGTCCCATTCCCTGGTGCCCAGCCCTGATAGCAGATTATTGATCCAACAACCCAGAACCAGACACGCTGGGTGCAGTCGTGACGCAGGCCGAGCCACACGTGTTCAGTGGAGGCGTTTTGAGTCACTTCCTTCACCCAGAGCTGCATCTCCTCAGTGCACACTGACACCAGGTCATGATGATGGTTCCTGCAGTATGTCAGAGCTTCCCACCAGGTCAGATTCTTCTTAATCAGGATCAGTTTATCTGGATTAAAGAGACAGCATTCAATAAAAGCTCAGGTAAACATTTACAACCCAACAGTTTGCCGCCTTCCGGTTGCATTTGTTTGCTTGGCTGAGTATTTTAATTCAATTTTGAGTTATCCTGACTTTATACTCTAACTTCTTACTTTTTACAAACGGCGAACACATGGCAATAGCAATAGCATCTTAAGAGTAGAACAATCGCTCAAAATACTTTTTGATATCGCTAAACATTTCATTTTCCTAGCGTTTTCCTAGCTTCTGCTTCTAGCTGGTTAGCATCACTGCCTGTTAGCCCAGTTACGGCTAGTACACCTTTTCACACCAATTATCCCTGTTGTACTTGCCCTATAACACCATGTCGCTTGTGTGTCTGCCTTATAGTGCAGGTGAGGACACGTTCGAGATGCACTGGGTGGAACTGGAGCTGGAAGCTGTGGGGAAGCAGATTCGTGACCTACAGGTTAAGCAGGCCGAGCTGCGGTAGCGGAAAGCTGCGCTGGAAGCTTCCCGGTCGGTCACTCACCTGTCTCAGGTAAATTACCGGCGTCCAGTCCCAGCGCACCCAGCCTTCCCAGGCACTGTTTTCTCCGGCGCCAGGGTACCCTGTGTGCAGCAGCGGAAGACGCGAGCTGCGCCCCGGTCATGGTCCTCTCCCCCTCTGCTGCCACCAGTCTTTGAGATCCATACCTGGAACCGCTTCGCCCCCCTTTGCGAGACGGTCCGCGACTTTGTGCTCATCGGAGACTCCATCGTCCGCCTCGTCCGTGCTACTGTGGCTAAAGGTAAGGCTCGCACAGGTACCTAGGGTCGTGAGCAGAAACACCAGAGCTGTGGTTCTTCATGCCGGCATGAACGACACCAGCCTGAGGCAGTCGGAGATACTGAAGAGGGACTTCAACACCCTGGTGGAGACAGTTCACAGCACAGCGCCCGTGGCGAGGATCATCGTGTCTGGATCTCTTCCCACGTACCAGCGAGGAATCGAAAGGTTCAGTAGACTCTATGCTTTAAATGAATGGTTACACTTATGGTGTCGTGCTCAGAATTTACTCTTTATTGATAACTGGAATATTTTCTGGGAGTGTCCTAGGCTGTTCCGTGCTGATGGCCTGCACCCCAGAAGAGTTGGAGCAGAAATCCTCTCGGACCACATCTCCAGGGCGCTGCACACCTTCTGACTGGTAAACTACGATTTAAATCTAAATTTTAATAGCCATCCTTCACCTCGTCAAATTGATACAAATGCACACATAGCTCATCCTATAGAAACTGTGTCTGTTTCCCGAGTAGTGAGATCAAAATGTAAATGCATGAGAAGTTCTCGAAATAATCTTACTGTAACTAGATCAGAAAAATGCCAAAGAAACAAACAAAAACAGTTCCTAAAGTTTGGGATTCTGAACATTAGATCACTTGCACCCAAAGCACTTATTGTAAATGAAATCATCTCAGAAAATAGCCTTACTGCACTCTGCCGTACTGAAACTTGGATTAAACCAAGTTCACATGGGCAGCAAACCAGAGTTTAAACCAGAGAACACAGCATAGATTTAGTTCTTTTGTATTGCTTGTTCTTAATGTTACACTCCTGCACATGCACACGAAAAAATCCATGATGTCCTTTGCTATAGTGACTGTGTATAGACCCCCACGGCCCTACACGATTTTCTTAGAGAATTCGCAGACTTTCTTTTGGACCTATTGGTTAACTTTGATAATGCATTAATTGTAGGAGGCTTTAACATTCACTTTGACAATACAAACGATGCTTTAGGACTCACATTTATGGATCAGTTAAACTTATTTGTCACTAGAGCAACACATCGTCTTAATCATACACTACTGTAGATTTAATATCACACAGAATAGATGTCACTGATATAGATATCATACCTCAAAGTGATGACATCACAGACCATTACCTCATAATGTACTATTACTATTACTATAACTATTATTCCGACCTCTAAAAACAGATTCACAAATAACCTGCCTGATCTAGACTTCTTACTGTACCCTTAAACACAAACGATCTAGATGTAATGACTAACAGCATAGGCGCTATATTCACTAGCACATTAGACACTATTGCCCCCATCCAATTAAAGAAGGTTAGAGACAAAACACCTGCACCGTGGTATAATAGTCATACTCACAGTGAACACACTGTTCCATCACAGTTCAGTAGAGAAGATGAGCTTATTCACAGGTAAAATTAAAAGCATCAGAAACAAAATAGGTGATGTTCAACTCATGAGAGCACCTTGTGACCCAGTTTCACCTAAAGTGCTACGCTCACAACTACAGTGCTTTCCAAGTACAGGACAGGAAGAGTTAGATAAACTTATAACTAGAGCTAAATCAACAACTTGTTCACTAGACCCCATTCCAACTATATAACTGAAAGAAGTGTTACATAAAGCTGGTGAGCCTCTTCTTAATATTATTAACTCCTCGCTATCTTTAGATTACATCCCTAAATCTTTCAAGTTGGCAGTTATTAAACCACTCATTAAGAAACCTCATCTAGATCCTAATGAACTATCAAATTGCAGACCTACTGTATTTCACATCTTCCATTTATTTCTAAAATACTAGAAAAGGTTGTGTCTGTTCAACTGAGCTCCTTCTGACAGGAGAACAATATCTTTGAAAAGTTTCAATCAGGTTTCAGGCCCCATCATAGCACAGATACTGCACTTGTTAAAGTTACAAACGACTTGTTCTTAGCTTCGGACCAAGACTGTATGTCACTATTAGTTCTACTTGACCTTAGTGCTGCATTCGACACTATAGATCACATTCTTCTAGATTGCTTACAAAATTACACAGGTATTCATGGACAGGCTTTAAGTTGGTTTAGATCCTACCTATCTGATTGATAGAATTTTGTAGAATTAAATGGTGAATGCTCCAGTTTATTACCAGTTAATTATGGGATCCCTCAAGGATCATTTCTAGGTCCTCTGCTTTTCTCAATATACATGTTTCCATTAGGGAACATCATTAGAAAACATGGGATTAGTTTCCACTGCTATGTTGACGAAACACATTTATATATCTCATCAAAACCAGATGAAATAGCTAAAGTGTCCAAGTTAACTCAATGCGTTAGAGAGATAAAAGATTGGATGAGCTGCAAATTTCTGTTATTAAACTCCGATAAGACAGAAATACTACTTATAGGCCCAAAAACCAGTACACAGAAACTTTCACAATTTAACTTCCATTTAGAGGGATGTGCTGTTACTAGTAGCTCTACAGTGAAAGACCAGTGTGTTACATTAGACAGCAACTTGTCTTTTGAAAATCATATCGCTCATACTACAAAAATACAGCCTTCGTCCACTTTAGAAATGTTGCCAAGCTGAGAAACATCCTGTCTGTCTTTGATTCTGAGAAGCTAGTTCATGCCTTCATGACCTCTTGTACTGGACTATTGTAATGCATTACTAGGTGGTTGTCCGGCATCTTCAATAAATAGCTTACAGTTAGTCCAAAATGCAGCTGCCAGAGTTCTCACTAGGACAAGAAAGTATGACCATATAACCCCAATTTTATGATCTATACACTGGCTACCTGTTAAGTTTAGAATTGATTACAAACTTCTTCTACTTACATACAAGGCTCTTAATGGTTTAGCTCCCATGTATCTAACTAGTCTTCTAAAACATTACAATCCTTCACGCTCTCTGAGATCACAAAACTCAGGACTTCTGGTAGTTCCCAGAATATCTAAGTCTACTAAAGGTGGTAGAGTGTTTTCATATTTAGCTCCCAAACTCTGGAATAGTCTTCCTGATAGTGTTCGGGGCTCAGACACACTTTCCCAGTTGAAATGTAGATTAAAAACTCATCTCTTTAGTCAGGCGTACACATAATACATCCCATAATATGCTGCACTATTACATCAGACTTTTTTTATGAACAGCATGTAATGTTAATCCCGCTCCACTACTTCTCTCTCTCTACCCATCCCGAGGCATCCAGACATTGTACCAGCTCTGATCGTCTTCCATGCGATTAAGATTTTGGACCTCCACTGAGATGAGGCTGACTCTGTGAGAACGCTGAGGCATCTAGAGATCTACCAGCTCCAGTTGGACTCTGTGATACTAAAGAGGAGATGTGAACTCCATGTGAACCTTACACCAATACAACATTTGTTTGACTGTATATTTATAATCACACCCTCCAGTATCACCCATATGAGGATTAGGTTCCCCTTTGAGTCTGGTTCCTCTCAAGGTTTCTTCCTTTACCATCTAAGGGAGTTTTTCCTTGCCACTGCCACCTGAGTCACCTCAGACTTGCTCATTGGGGACAAATACATACACATTTTGAACTATATGTACATATATATATATATATATATATATATATATATATATATATATATATATATATATATATATATATATATATATATACATAATAATAATCTTGATTTTTTTTATATTAATTCTTTATATTATTCCTTATTTTTACCTTCTGTTCTACGTTTATGTTCTGTAAAGCTGATTTGAGACAATGTCTATTGTAAAACATTCTATACAAATAAACTTGAATTGAATTGAAATACTCCAAAGAACTACAAATAGAATTTAATCCACATCATTTAACTCACTCTCATGGCAGATGAACGGGAGTTTTTCTGTGCAGTTCACATCAGTCCAGTAACGTTGCTCAGACTCAGACACTGCAGCACAGATCAAATTTCCACTGGGTTTGTCAGATCTCCAGTATCTGAATGTGGAGTTACTCTGATCTGACCAATTCCAGGAGTCATTAAACAGACCAATCCAAAAAGGTGAACTGCATGAAACACTCCTGATCTCCTCATTCTCAGTTTGGTTCCTCACACTGACCAGGTCGGTGTAATTCTTTCTGCAGTAGGTCTGAGCATCATACCAGCTCTTTTTATCACTAAAATAAACATATTTATTAGTGTTTGTGTTTTTTTCTGAAAAAAAAAAAATAATAAAAATTATCACAATGAACAGCTCATTCATGAGTTTATTAGATTTTTACATCTCATGTCAATAAAAGAACTTTAACAAAAAAGTGACAAAGAACAAAAAGCAAGAAAAATAACTCAGACAATTAGATGCTTCATTTTAGATTTAGATTTTCATTACTGTAACATTATTAAATATAGTTACTTTTTATTAACATCTCTTACCTTCATAACATACAAAAGGTTTCCTCGTTTCACATTCGTTATCATACCATAATGTAGTATAGTAATCATATCCCACACAATACTCAACTCCCCCAGCATTATCTGGTTCTCCATAATGCCAGAGTGTGTAAGTGACTCGGTCTCTGTAGAAAGTTTTGTCTTCCAGAGACCACATCCATCTCCAGGGTCCCGCTCTCTGTAGACCAATCCAAGCTTTCTTTGCATTTTCCTTCATCAGTGTCTGATTCAGCTTCTTCATCTCTCCCATGTTGCTGATGGTTGCCAGATCAGTGTATTTCTCTCTGCAGTAGGTCTGAGCTTCACTCCAGGTTTTATTCTCATTCACAAAGTGATAGCGATGAGGAATATATGCTCCTGTAACACATACTACTGTGAAAAACATAAGAAAGAGACGTGTTATTGATGCTATGATAAGATTTTAATATGTTATCTCTTACTTACAAAAATCATTATTTATTTATTTATTTATTTATTTATTTATTTATTTATTTATTTATTTATTTATTTATTCATTTATACATATTTATTTAATACAATTAGATCCACCATTTTAAATTTAGATTTTCATTACTGTAACATTATTCAATTTATTACTTTTTATTAACATCTCTTACCTTCATAACATACAAAAGGAAACAGCGTTTCACATTGGTAATCATACCATAATGGATTGGGATTCCAATATGCCACACAGTACTGATTTCCCCCATAATTATTTGGTTGTCCACTATGCCAGTGTGTGTAAGTGACTCCGTCTCTGTAGAAAGTTTGGTCTTCCAGAGACCACTGCCATCTCCCAGGTCCTGCTCTCTGTAGACCAATCCAAGCTTTCTTTGCATTTTCCTTCATCAGTGTGTGATTCAGGTTCTCCATCTCTCCCATGTTGCTGATGGTTGCCAGATCAGTGTATTTCTCTCTGCAGTAAGTCTGAGCTTCACTCCAGGTTTTATTCTCATTCACAAAGTGATAGTGATGAGGAATATATGCTCCTATACCACATACTACTGTGAAAAACATAAGAAAGAGACATGTTATTGCATGATGTTATGATAAGATTTTAAAATGTTATCTCTTACTTTCAAAATCAGTTTTATTTTATTTTTATTTCCTGGAATAACAGACCAATCCTTCACATTATTATAGTCTCATGGTTTTAAGGTTCTTAAATGTGCTAGGTAAAATATGCCAGGTAAAAGTTCTACCATGAAACATTGTACACGTAATAAACAAAAGTGGCTTTTTAGATCTCTCTTTTCTTTCACTCTGTAATATTTCTATTTTGTGGAATCAGAAACAGAAACTAAAGCATGACAAAATGTATTATAATATAACATTAGCTAAGCAGCTAGAAATGAATTCAAGTTGTTCAACATCAACATGATCATTTAATCCATGAAAACTGGCTAAATGTTTCTTGTGCGATTCTTTATTTTGTCTGTAATCAGATCATCAAATGTCTCTTTACACTTCATAATAAAACACTAGTGTCTCTGTTTATGTTTCATTCAGCTTGGAATCACCCTAAGTGATGCTGTTATTAGAAAGATTACAGTCTGCTTTCTGTAGATTTATGTGAAATATTCATGAGGTCAGGTGCATATGTTAGAAAGCTTCCTTGAGAATAGACCTCATGATTAGGATCTCACAGAACACAACAAGGTTTGTTAAACTCACAGCTAATGTCATGTTACTGTTTGGAGTTTTATTTTAAATATGAGAAGTAGTAACCATGCACAAAACTGTGTTGTAAAAGCAGGACATGGCTTTTAAAATGGCTTCAGATAAATATAGTCTGATGTCTGCGTTTGTGCTAAGACGGAAGTATCGGATTTTCACCCACTTTTAAGCTGCACAACATTGAGGGCTTCATTTGTTGATACAAAAATAGCCTCAGATTACAAAAACACACACACACATACACACACACTCACACACACACACACACACACACACACACACATACACACACACACACACATACACACACACACACACACACACACACATAAATAAAACATAAACAAATACATGAATAAATAGATTTCCGTACCTCATGTATGTCATGTACTCCACACAGGGTGTGTGTTAAGAGTGTTCTTCTGTTCTTCACCACACTTTTTGCACCTGAACCTAACAAATCTCTTATTATATAGTATTACTGTCCTCTTTCAATCCTACCCATCACTTTACATATTCCCTTAGGTACAGATGTAATCTCAGTATCTGCTGTTCATCAGAGTTTTGATGTTCTAGTGTCGCTGATGTCATGTGTTTTTATTTGGAACATATTTGAATGACAGATATATCTGTGTTCATAGTTACAGAATAAAGCCTGCATGGTTTTCTAGGAATTTGGATAAACAAAAGACAGGTGAACAGAAAGAGTTGAATTTAAAGCATGGAGAATGTGAACTTAGTTCTAATTCTTATTATATTGTCTTGAACAACCCAAAATTCTGTTTTGCTTCATTACCTTATTATTATTTTTTTAGACAACTAATTTCTAAATTCTAATCATTCTGACCTACATGCACTTACATGCACCAAACACAGGTAAGTTGTTTATCTATCTATCTACACCCTAAAAAATAATACATTGGCTCAACTCAAAAAAATTATGGTAACAATTTGCATGCATCTTTTTAAGTAGCTTCAACTCAGTCATTATTAAGTAGATATCATGAACCTTTTATAGTTAGACTAACCCAATTTCTTTAGTACAACAACAGCTGCTTTACGTGTAGATTATGCACAACAAAACTTTTACATGAATCATTTCAGAAAGACAACAGCCTACTGACTAAATATGAAAAATTGCAAACTTAAAGAAATGTGTCAGCTGCCTATCCATCAAACATAATGCAGCAGATTGTATATGAAAGAAAAATAAAAACTTAAATGTTGTAATGGCAAATTTACAAAAAGTTCAAGGTTTACAAAGTTACAAAATGGATCAACTGTGAAAACGTAAGCATCAGCACAGCAGATAAAAATGGCGCGCACACACATTGTCATGTTAGTTAGTGTGCTTAAATTAACTTGCTTATTATTTAACTATTTAACTTGTTACAGGTTTATGTGTGTTTGTATGTATGTATGTATGTATGTATGTATGTATGTATGTATATATATGTGTGTATGTATGTATGTATGTGTGTATGTATGTATGTATGTACGTGTATGTATATATGCATGTGTTTGTGTGTGTGTGTGTGTGTGTGTGTGTGTGTGTGTATATGCGTGTCTGTCTGTCTGTCTGTCTGTCTGTCTGTCTGTCTGTGTCTGTCTGTCTTAATCAACCCAGTGTAAACTTTAAATTCGGACGACACTAAACATGTTCGATGTCAATTAACATCATTCAGCTGCCACTGTAAAACAAAACACAAAGTCTATTTTGAACACACTAGCTAGCTAAAAGGCTATTAACTTTAGAATCGATGAACTAGCTTAGATCAAATGGTCTTTTCAGTTTAGTGTGTGACAACAACGATTTACTTAAGTAAAGTTGGCCGCATATTCATTGTCTTTCATATGTAGATTCATATGTATTTTGTCCCCCATGGAGGAAAGCTGATTTTGAGGAAAATTGGGTTGTAGCTGCCTCTCTACATTACTATGATAGAAAAGAGGTGATATTTGTGTAGTAACAGCATTTAGCTCAGGAGTTATTGACTCCGGAAATTCGAATCTGTGAATATGTGCAGACTTTACTTAATTCAATGATTTTTTTTTGTGTGTAGACAGTCAGTAGCTGCTGAGATTAAAACAAAGCAAAAATATTAACTTACTGCTGAAATGAATTTTCTTTATGGTAATTAATTTTTGTGCTTATTTCATTTTCTTTCCACATTTCTCTTTCTTTGTCGAAAGGAATGCCCCCCCTCCCCCACTCTGGTCATGCTGGAGAGTCCACCTCCGTGTTTTGGACTTGATTTAGCCAGGTGTGGCGACATTTAGGAGGAATGGAGCTCGACCTTTAACCTCCTTGGCCGTGATCTTGTGAGTCTCCTGGGACTCTCTATAGCTTTTAGAGGTTCCCACATGACTGTACAAACTCTCGATACCTCTGTTCCAGATATTCTCGCTCTCTCTGACTGTGTACTTCCACATAACGCTGCTGCAGTTAACGCTGTCTGTTCTCTCCCTGCTCTCTTTCCCGCTCTAGAGTCTGTTACTTCTTCTTTGTGGGCGGAACACAAGGATGACGTGGGCTGCGTTTCCTGTCCTCCATACGAGGCCAGGATTAAACATTTGACTCCTGTATTTATTAGACAATATCCTTTGTCACCTGAAAAAAGTGACTCAAAACGCCTCCACTGAACACGTGTGGCTCGGCCTGCGTCACGACTGCGCCCAGCGTGTCTGCTGGCATTGACTCTAATTTGAATTCTCTTTTGCAACAGGGCGTTATCACTCCATGCGTCAGCCCATACAATACACCTGTCAATCCTGTTCCAAAACCAGATGGTTCGTGGAGGTTCACACAAGACCTGAGAACGATAAATGAACTGATTATTCCTGTTGCTCCAATTGTCCCTGATGTATCCTCAATTATAGCCTCTATTCCATGTACATATAGAGTCTTTTCTGTGATTGACCTTTGTTCTGCTTTCTTTAGTGTTCCTGTAGGGAAAGACACACAGCCACTCTTTGCCTTCACACACAGGGGACGGCAGTATACGTGGACCAGGTTGCCACAGGGTTACATCGATTCCCCCGCAGGCTTCGCGACCACGGTCAAGAACGCCCTGTCAAGCCTCTGCCTTCCCCCAGACTCAGTGGTCTTACAATATGCAGGTGACCTCTTGGTGGCTGCGGCCGATTATGACACCTGCCAAGCAGCGACCCTGGCTCTACTCACACACCTGGCTGAGAAAGGTTTTAAGGTGTCCAAGTCAAAACTCCAGTTCTGCCAGAACACTGTCCGCTACCTTGCGACCTTGTACGTTTCTTTCTAAATCCCTCGACTCTGTGGCTCAGGGTTTGCCTGCCTGTCTACGTGCTGTTGCCGCCTGTGATCTGATGGTAACTGATGCTGAAAAGATCGTTTTATCTCATCCTTTGATCTTACACACCTCACATCAGGTAACGCAAATTTTACACAATTTAAACACACAGCACATGTCATCCCAGCGACGTTCAGGATATGAGACCGTGTTATTGGCCACTGAGCATTTAACTGTACGTCCATCATCCTCTCTTTACACTGTAGCGCAATGCCTTGCAGTGCCTTCTTAATGCACAGGATGATTGTATGGGTGAATCTGATCATGATTGCCTTACTGAAATAGTCAATGCCACTAGCATTCGCCCTGACCTCTCCTCCGTTCCCCTACAGACAGGTGATGTCCTCTTTGTAGATGGCTCTTGCTCCAAACCTAGTGATGGTGTTTATCTTTAACACTGTCCTTGAATCTTTTTCTCTCCCTTTCTCCTCTGTGCAGGCAGCTGAACTCTTCGCTCTCACTCGTGCCTGTGTTCTCGCTGAGGACGCTGACGTCACTATTTACACTGACTCTCGTTATGCCTTCAGAGTAGCTCATGATTTTGGCCTCATCTGGCAATCTCGTGGGTTCACTGCAGCTAACGGCAAGCCTATCTCCCATGCCTCGTTAGTGAAGGATTTAATCACTGCCTGTCATCTGCCTCGTTCTGTGGCCATTGTTAAAACTAGGGCGCATTCCTCTGGTGACACCGATGAAGTGCGAGGGAGCAGTCTCGCTGACCGAATGGCTAAACAGGCTGCGGCCTCACGCACACTTCCCCAAACCTATCTCCAGCCATGGTTTCTGTTAACTCCATGATCAGTGCTGTTCTACCTGACATGGATCTCCCTTCGCTGCAGGCTTCAGCTTCGCCTGCTGACCACGAATTTTGGACTAGTCAGGGTGCGACTGATTCCTATGTTATTCTAGATAACAAGGGCCGTGTCTGTCTACCGCGACATTGTACTCCTTTTCTCGTCCGCGAGTTTCATGGCCCCACTCATCGCGGACGAAGAGGGGTGTTACAGGACTTATCTGAGGTTTTTTTGTATTTTCCGCTTACACACAGAAGTGAATAGAATATTAGACGGATGCTTAATATGCGCACAGAAAAACATTTCAAACAAGTGGCTTTGGATCACCTGTCTCCCTATGAGCTCGTGATGGGGAGATCATTTCTCCAACCTTGGCGAAGAGGCAAACAGGCATTGGGAACGGGGGACCTTGATGTACACCTCAGCGAGTACTCTGCAGGGTTAATTCAGAAGCTCAATGAGTATTGGGCACGGGTAAATTCAAAACAACCCCAAATTCCAATTGGCAATTCCTTTTAAGGTGGGAGATTGTGTCTTGGTCATAAATTTGGGAAAATTAGGCACGCCTTTGGATGAGACCCCGTATAGTGGACCTGCAGAAATAGTCGCTGTGACTCGCACTGCTGTGTTAACTGATCTTTTTCCACAGTGGATCCACGCCTCCCGTCTAAAACCAGGCACGGGTTTGGAAAGAAGGATCATAAGTAAAAAGTCTGTCTAAACATGTTTGTGTTTCAGAAATCTGAGGCAACGACCTTTTCAGGGGTCCCTTCTTCCCAGCATCCGAATAAAAGGATCGGCTGATCTACAAAGAGGGGTCTGTCGGTGAGCTTCAGGTGGCGACACACATCTCTCTGCAAAAAGGCTGACATCATTGAGCGAAACGGTGTGGTGACCCCGCAGACTCTCCTGTGCCGCCTGTTCGGACATCTGCCACGGTGCAAATGGTGCGCGAGGAAGCCGTTGGGGGACAGAAAGACAACCTCTACTGGAATCAGGAAACATAGCCAGTGACCAGTATGGCTGTTCTACTTCTACTACTGCTCGTCGCGCTTGGGACAGGGATTCCCGTCCAAGCTCATCCGCACGATAATACCTTCTGGCAGTTCGCGAATTGGACAGCAAGAAATAGTGTTTGCATTTGTAATCATACTTCATTATTAATCAGTATAAAAGAGGGGATTGCTGAAATGAATTTCCTTTAATTAATTTTTGTGCTTATTTCATTTTCTTTCCACATTTCTCTTTCTTTGTCGAAAAGAATGACCAGAGTTGGGGGGGGGGGGGCATTCTTTTCGTGTTTTGGCTGATCTGTGATAAGTGTGTTCATGTTTTCTTGTTTTTGTACCCTGTGTTTCTGCAAACATAAGCAGGATGCTAAGGCTTGCTGATAACGTAACCTTAATCTTAAGGGAATAGAAAACGAGGAAATCTCTGTCATGTAAAAATTTATTTCTGTGTTATATGTTATATGTCAGCTTCACCTCTTCTGATTTAATGTTCTTGATTTGAGTCTATCCTGTTATTTTAGTGCTCTTGACAGGATGAAGAAGACAAGATAGGTTGACCTGCTTGTGAGATTACTCGCAGGACACTCAGTTTCTCTTTGCTCATGCACAGGCTTTCTGACCTTCAATGCTTGGATAAGAGTTGTGAGGAAGCAGCATTCTGGCATACCCCTATCTATGTTGATAAAACTTAGCCCCCGCCTTATCTCATACACCATAGCTTACTGTATTTCATTGCGTATATATTCTGTTCTGTCGCTCAGTTCTTTGAGCAGCTGTTTGGAATAAACCAGATTTGATTTCACTCGTGTGGTTTGTTCTCTCAGTGCTCGGAGCCCTCCTATTGTTTTGCAGAGGTAAAGAGATGCGGACAAGTGCGAGGAGGAATCTTTCTTACACATACCTATATAGCCTCGATTCTCCTGTTTCTCCGGCTCCTAGTAGTCCCGCTCTGGCAGCAAAACAAGTCCGGGCAAATTCCTCCTTTACTCAGCTTTTAAAGGATATACAGATATACACTAGATATACAAGTTTCATTAACTTAATATTTTTCTGGACCTTGAAGATCTTCAAAGTCCGTGATGTGCCCAAAGGAGCGACATGGGGCCCATCTCCCGTGGGCCCACCACCTGCAGGAGGAACTGTAAGGGGCCGGTGCATTGTGGATTGGGTGGCAGTCGAAGGCGGGGGCCTCGGCAACCCATTCCTAAGACAAGGAATCTGGCTCTAGGGACATGGAATGTCACCTCGCTGGGGGAGAAGGAGCCTGAGCTGGTGCGGGAGACAATTGGGCTCGCCTCCACGCACAGTTTGGGCTCTGAAACCCAACTCTTCGAGAGAGGCTGGACTCTCTACTACTCTGGAGTTACCCGTGGTGAGAGGAGATGGGCTGGTGTGGGCTTGCTTACAGCCCTCCAGCTCAGCCGCCAGGTGTTGGAGTTTTCCGCGGTGAACGAGAGGGTCGTTTCCCTGCGCCTTTGGGTCCGGGATAGGTCTCTCACTGTTATTTGCGATTATGGGTCATTTGGCAATGTAGAGTACCCGACCTTCTCTGCATCTCCGGGAGGGGTGCTGGAAAGTGCTCTGACCGGGGACTCCGTCGTTCTACTGGCGGAGATCAATGCTCACGTGGGCAGCGACAGTGACACCTGCAGGGACGTGATTGGGAGGATCGGCCCCTCCGACCTGAACCCGAGTGGTGTTCTGTTATTGGACATCTGTGCTAGTCACAGTTTGTCCAAAACGAACACCATGTTCAAGCATAAGGTTGTCCATCAGTACACATGGCACCAGGACACCCTAGGTCGGAGGTCGATGATCGACTTTGTGGTTGTTTCATCTGACCTCCAGCCGTATGTCTTGGTCTCGCCCGAGAGGGGCGGAGCTGTCAACTGATCACCACCTGGTGGTGAGTTGGATCCGATTGGGGAGGAAGTTGAACAGACTTGGCAGATGCAAACATACTGTGAGGGTCTGCTGGGAACATTTGGTAGAGTCTCCGGTCAGAGAGATCTTCAACTCCCAACTCGGGCAGAGCTTGAACCAGATCCCGAGGGAGGTTGGAGACATTGAGTCCAAGTAGACCATGTTCTCCACCTCCATTGTTGACGTAGCCACTTGGAGCTGTGGCCATAAGGTTTCCGGTGCCTGTTGTGGTTGGAATCCCTATACCCGTAGTAAGTAAGGGATGCCGTCAAGCTGAAGAAGGAGTCCTATCGAGCCTGGTTGGCTCGGGGGACTCCGGAGGCAGCTGATAGGTACCGGAGGGTCAAGCGAGCTTCAGCCCTGGTGGTTGCGGAAGCGAAAACTCGAGTCTGGGAGATGTTCGGTGAGGCCATGGAGAAGGACTATCGGTTGGCCTTGAAGAAATTTTGGCAAACCGTCCAGCACATCAGGAGGGGGAAGCAGTGCCCTGCACACACTGTTTACAGTGGGAGTGGGAATCTGCTGACTTCTACTGGGGACATTCTTGGAAGGTGGAAGGAGTACTTCAAGGATCTCCTCAACCCCACCGACATGTCTTCCACTGAGGAAGCAGAGGCCGAGGGCTCAGTTGTGGACTCGTCGACCCCAAAGCTGAGGTAACTGAGGTAGTTGAGAAGCTCCTCAGTGGCAAGGCACCGGGGGTGGATGAGGTCCACCCCGAGTACCTCAAGTCTCTATATGTTGTGGGGCTGTCTTGGTTGACACGCCTCCGCAACATCACGTGGCGGCCGGGGACAGTGCCTCTGGACTGGCAAGAAGGGAGGCCAGAGGGTGTGTTCCAACTACAGGGGGATCACACTCCTCAGCCTCCACGGAAAAGTCTATGCCAGGTTACTGTGTCTATGTCTATGCCATGGTGTTAATTGTTCATCAGGTGGATTGCTTGAGGGAAGAAGCTGTTCCTATGTCTGGTCGTTCTGGAGCTCAGGGCTCTGTAGCGCCGACCAGATGGCAACAGTTCAAAGAGGGAGTGTGCTGGGTGTGAGGGGTCCAGGGTGATTTTCTTTGCTCTTTCGCACACTCTGGAGGAGTACAGGTCTTGAAGAGTGGAGAGAGTTGTGCCAATGATTCACTCAGCAGTCCGGACTACTCTCTGTAGTCTTCTGAGTTCGAATTTGGTGGCTGAGCTGAATCAAACAGTTACAGAGGTGCAGAGGATGGATTTGATGATGGCAGTGTAAAACTGTTTCAGAAAATGCTGTGGCAGGTTGAAATTCTTCAGCTGACGAAGGAAGTACAACCTCTGCTGAGATTTTTTCACAATGGAGTCAATGTGAATGTCCCATTTCAGGTCCTGGGAGATTGTGGTTCCCAGGAATCTGAATGACTCCTGTGGTGGAAATTCTATTCTATTAATCAAAGATAATAGTTCAATTGAACTTTTCACTAAGTTGCAGAGAAGAACGCAGCAGAGTCCTGTGGAATATCAATAACTTCTTTATTCAATACACTTGCAAGTGTGAAGTCAGTCTGTCCCAACCTTTGTCTGAACAGAGTGAGTTACTTGGATGTAAGGCAGTTCTCCTTTTATGCATGGAGCTATGTGTGTGTGTGTCTTCCACTGTGCATGGATTCCTCTAATCTTGTCTTAGCACAAGCAGTGCAACGGTCTTGTCGTTGCACAAGCAGTGCAATGGTCACTCCTTTAGTCTCCGTTATTTCCACACACCTGCAGCCTGCAATGTTCTTGTTTCTTCAACCTAGTGTGCAACTGGAAACAGTTCAGTTCCCCTTCTACTTTTTTGCTTTTTTTGTACCTAGTTTTTGGTGTGTGGGCATTTTGGTACAGAATGTTCAATGTTCATTTTTGTTATTCACAACATTTTCTATTACATTTCCACCCTTTTGAATCACAAAAATGGACATAAAATTTGCTAAGGAAAAAACATTACTGCAATTACTGATCTGTATAATACACATATATTAAACTTTATTATGCATGCGTGTGCTAATATGTGGTTTGAATAGGGCTTCTTAAGCAAGCATTAGCTAAAACAGTGATGACATAACAGAAAATGGGTCTTCTTCTAGTTGATACACTTGTGTCCATCTTTAATGCTGTTCTTAGTGCATTTATACATGTGGGCTTGTCTATATTCTTCTCACACCATCTGGCACCAGTTCTGTTCAGGTATCGTGTATGTTGATGTCCGCGCTCCTTCTCTGTCACGTTGCCTGATATGCACATTTCTGAGATGCAGACCTGGGCCATAGCCGTATGGGTGTTGTCAAAAGTATCATTTTGAGGTATCAGGGTGTTTTTTGTAGTAGACGTTGGGAACACCTTACTCACGTAACATGACTCGTTAGTATCTTGCCTGGCCGTCCAGTTGGCGCATATCCAGAATTTGTTGGCATGTGGATGAGATGATGCTGGGTCGCTCAATATGATCAGCAGTGCTGACAGGATCAAGAAGACTCTCATTTTCCTTTTATGGCACCCGGCACACTCTTTTCCCTTACCCATAGTCACTGAGATTAACCCAACTTCTTGAGTCTACGTGCTGGCACTTCAGGGCAAATACGTTTCCGTATTCAATTACACACCTGGCCCGCCCAGCAGACTATTGGGTGTCTCAGTAATCTATTGCACGTCACGAGTGTCCGTCGGTGGTGCCGGAACCTTCTGTGTGTGGCTTTGATGGATCCAGGACTCTCGTCCACCAACCTTATACGCTGTCGGTGTGACCAGTAGGACTTGGAACGGTCCTCTCCACCTCAGGGATGATCAGTTTTTCCTCCGGAAGTCCTTGATCAGAATCCACTAACCAGGTTTAAGCTTACTCTTAAACTTGCCTTTTTCCTGTTCCTTGACAACCTGCTTAGAAACAACAGCAAGAGCATGGCATAGCTTTTCACAGAATTTAATCATAGCATCATCACACATCATTGTCATGTCATAGGACATAGGAGTGTTATTCCCATGCTTGGTGCCTGCCAAAAAGAATTTCAAATGAGCTTAGGTTAGATCGTTCTCTGATATGTGTTCTCATGTAATGTGGGCCATGGCAATCCGGTGTCTTAACAGTATCTGGCCAATTTGTTTTATAGAGTACCATTGCCACACCTGATGCACTCAGGATTCCCCACCTAAGAATGATTTCCATAAACAGTGCCTTTGCTACTGCCGTGGAGTCTTGTTTTGCTGTTGGGAAAACCTCTACCCATTTAGAGAACATGTCGACTATTATTAGGCAATACCTTTTGCCTGCTGATGGAGTAAGGTTAATAAAATCCATCTGTAGGTATTAGACAGGTGCTTGTGGCTGGAATGGGATGCCTGGATGCACCTCCAACCCCCTTGTGTTTCTTACAGATTAAACATCAATCTAAAAAAATTTTTAGAGTAATTTTGGAATCCCTTAGTCTACCAGGTCTTTATTATTTCACGGTACATCCCCCCTTTTGACACATGGTCTTTACCATGTGTCAACTTAACATAAAAAGACAACAATATTTTTGGTAAATCTGGTTTCCCTGAGGCCCATACCAAACACCTTGTTTTTGGACACTTCCCACCTTCCTCCAGCGTTGTTTCTCCTCACAATCACGTATAACCTGTAATTCAGTGAGATTTAGGATAGAAGAAAACCGTGTAATTTTGAAAAGCACTGCATCAGCTTTTCCATTAAATAGGAATAGGTTAGTATTAAACATTTACATATTGCAATTGCTTTTGAAAGTAGAATTGCATCCAAGAGGTCAGCTATCAGGCCATGGTGTGTGTTGGGTTTGCCTTGGGCAACAAACTTCATTACAGTCATAACAATTATACTTCACAACCGTCACACAATCATGAGGCTCCCCATCATGCTCTGTGGGAAGAATTGTGGCAGGGTTAGGAATTGTACATCGTTTAATAGTAACATTCAGCATTATTAAGAGCACATTGTTATATCTTAACCATTGTACAACCATAGTATGTGCTATTTTTTTGTTATAAAAGCAGTTGCGACACTGCATGGGGTATCAAGTTAATTCGCTGTAGCCTACTGTTTTGAGAAACATGAGCAGACCTGCTGAAACTGGTCTGAGTTTGCCCCCATGCCCTTGGAGCAAACTAATCTCATGCATCTCCCTTTGCCTTCAACATTTTGTGCAAGTAGTCTTAGGGTCAGGGATGCCCAGTATCATCTGTAATGTCTGTTTCAGTCGTTCAAATGCAGCTTTTGCATTCTCAGTCCACGTCACTTTGCTGTGTGCTTGTAGGCCTTGTCCATGAGCCATTGTGCTCAGTGGTCCCTCTAAAACAGCATAATTGGGTATAAATATCCTACAAAATAAACACATGCCTAAAAAAGACATGAACTGTTTTTTCCTTTTTTTTTTGTTACCGGTTTTGGAATTTTCTGAATTGCCTCTATTCTACTTGACTTGAGTCGTTTACCTACTGCAGAAATTAAATGTCCTAGGAACTTCACTTCTTGTTGAACAAATTTCAACTTTGACAGGCTTATTTTCTTTCCTAGAAATGATAGGGTTCGCACAGGAGATGTCTCACATGATACAATAACAGCTTTTAACAAAGGAGTTGAATACCGTGTTATACCTGCTATAGCTTCTGGTTTTAACTACATCATACTTTACACAATTCTTTGGGCACCTTTTGTAATCTTCAATTTTACACAATGGGTTAAGATATGATAAATCATCAGGATGGATCTTTACATCTCTCTTTTGCCCCAACCATCCAATTTAGTGGTGTACTATGTAAATTAAATTTTGAGCTGTAAAAGACAGCTGGCTGCTCGGTTTGCTTCCAATAATGAGTCTGAGCAACCTGTAACATCCATATTCCCAAGTTTTTCCATTGGCAGATTTGACCAAAGAGAGATGTGGAGACGCATGGTTCATTTGGAATGGGTGTGGTTAACCAGCTCAAGTTAAAACCCGAGATAAGTCAAGATAAGTCTACCTCTACTGCACATCTGTTCTCAGTCCATATCAAATGTTTCAACAATCTGGCTAATCTAATTTCCTATACCACTCTTTCTCATACTGTAGCTTTCATCCGATTCACATCTGTGTATGTGTGCAGTGCAATGTAAAGTTTTTTATGTAGTCTGTGTGAGAAGAAGAGATGAGAATTTTTTTTCCCTTTCCACAAGAGTGTGTGTGACATCAGTAAAAGAAAAATCACACAGTTTCCATTTGTATCATAGAGCAGAGATCTGGGATACCATTTTACAAAGCAGGAGTCATCTCCCCATTCTATCTTAAGGCCTAGTGATGTGCTGATTATTTCTAAATTTAATTTGCACATCAAATCTCGACCCAACAGATTTATTGGGCAATACTCAGAAATTAAAAAAAATCCAAATTGTTTCTGTGTAATTACAGTTTCGCACCTTAAGGGCACTGAGAATGTCTCATTGACTGACATTCCTGATGCTCACGTAGTAAACAGGGGGTGATTGCTCATTTTAGGTGAAACAGATCATTCGCACAATCATATCACAGAGTGCTGCTCCTGAGTCAATTAAAAACTGTATCGGTATTTGTTCGACTAATAATGTAGTCACAGGCATTTCTTTAAACCTGGGCTCAATATATTTAGCATAACTTTCATTCACAGATATAATAAAAAAGCTCTGATTTTTTGCTAGACATTTAATTAGTAACAGGTGGAAATAGGACAGTTAGCTTAAGCTTTTCTTCCTTGCATTACATAAAATTGTCAGACTTACCCATCCCTGGGTGCTCACCCATCCCAGACCTGTTCAAACCTCAGGCCTCTTTGTTTCCACTCGACATTTCTTAGGACAATACCGCTCCCAGTAATCTGCACATACAAAACATCCATTCTGAAATCCACGTCTGTTCCGTCCTCTTCCTCTGATGGAATCTCCCCAGACAACTGAACTATGTTGAGACGGTGTTTCATTTTTAACCTTTCGGTTTTTTCTTTTTTGTCTCTCTGCCTTTAGCAGCTTTTCTGCATGGATGAAATGCTGTTCAATCATAGACAGTTTTCAGTGTCCCAGGTGATGCAAGTTTACTTGCAATGTCCTCTCTTAATCCATTTATGAAACTGTTTCTGAGATGTGCCTCATACGGAGTGAGGTCAGCAGCTTCAGCCATGTTATCAGGGCATTCAAGGCCACTGTGTGCATCATGTACTACTGGCAATAGTGCAAGATATCTGGAGACTGTTTCATCGTCCTCTTGTCTACTCATGGAGATTTTTGTCATGTCCATTTTTACCGGAAAGTAAAAAGATCATGTTCCCTAAATGTGTTGAAAGAGGATCATCTTGTCTCACACTTCTGAGAGCTGCATTCCTTTGTGCACATCTGTGTGTAACATCCTGCTGGAAAGTAAACTGTCCGTTGATTGGATGTAGAAGTAGTAGCAGTAAGAAACAGTGTAACAACTGGTGGTTGGTTATTGTTCGTCTGCGGGGGTGCCTGAGGTGGCGGTCTGGGTCTACAAAAAATTTAAAACAGTGAAGAGAAAAATATTGTGAATGTTTGTGTGTGATTTGCATGCTCTTTTACTTCTTGTTTCTTGTCTTTGAAGCCTCGTGCTCCTGCAATTTTCTATTAATTTTTCTCTCAATGCCTTTCACTATCACTAGCTTTTCCTGGAAATCCACAGTCCATTACCCACTTGCAATATTGTGATACAGAACCAGGTCCATAACTAGTTATCATAAATTGAACATTAGGATGTTTACAGGCCCTTAAAAATTTTCTGACTTTTCCTCTCTTTGTGCAGTATATTGTTACATCAGGGGTGCCGTGTGTACTAGCCATCCATAGCCCTAAATTCTCCCAGTTTTCAGACTTTGATTTCATAAGCCTATACATCTCTCTCAGACATCCCTTATCATATTAGCTGAGTCTCAGACTCTGCAAAATATTTTCCTCATCCTTCTCTTCCTTATTGCAACAACACGCACTCTTAGTATAACAGGACCCCATGATTAACAATAATATGCTCTCACGGCTCGTCAGCACGTGAGCGGAAACCCAGTTTCCCTTTCACTATGTTCTCACTGCTCGTCAGTCAAGTGAGCGGAAACCCAGTTTCCCTTTCACTATGTGCACCAAAAACTGTACTGTAATTACGTCGATCGTCATTTAAAATACCCCTCTGGAGTCTGCTCGTTATTTCTCTCTGCAAGGGTCTTTTTCCCTATAGGATAGTAGCGTCATCCCAGTCCCACACTGATTCCCGCTGTCCTTTGGGTCAGACAGGAGGTTGATAACAACTTGACGTGACTTCTGCGGCAGCCCGTCGCCTCTCAGGTGGTCCTGTGGACGAACAAACTATCCCGGATGAGCCAGAAATGTGGTGGAAATTCTATTCTATTAATCAAAGATAATAGTTCAAGTGAACTTTTCACTAAGTTGCAGAGAAGAATGCAGCAGAGTCCTGTGGAATATCAAACTTCTTTATTCAATACACTTGCAAGTGTGAAGTCAGTCTGTCCCAACCTAAGTCTGAACAGAGTGAGTTACTTGGATGTAAGGCAGTTCTCCTTTTATGCATGGAGCTATGTGTGTGTGTCTTCCACTGTGCATGGATTCCTCTAATCTTGTCTTAGCACAAGCAGTGCAACGGTCTTGTCATCGCACAAGCAGTGCAATGGTCACTCCTTTAGTCTCCGTTATTTCCACACACCTGCAGCCTGCAATGTTCTTATTTCTTCAACCTAGTGTGCAACTGGAAACAGTTCAGTTCCCCTTTGTTACTTTTTTGCTGTTCCTAGTTTTTGGTGTGTGAGCATTTTGGTACAGAACGTTCAAAGTTCATTTTTGTTATTCACAACATTTTATATTACACTCCACTGCTGTGACAATGCTGTCCATGATGGTTAGTGGGGGAAGAGCAGGGGGTTTCTCCTGAAGTCCACTATCAACTCCACTGTCTTGAGCGTGTTCAGCTCCAGGTTGTTCACGCTGCACAAGACAGCCAGCCGCTCAACCTCCAGTCTGTAAGCAGACTCGTCACCGTCCTGGATGAGGCCAATCAGTGTGGTGTCGTCTGCAAACTTCAGGAGCTTGACAGATGGGTCATTAGAGGTGCAGTCATTCGTGTACAGGGAGAAGAGTAGTGGGGAGAGAACACCGCCCTGGTGGGCGCCAGTGCTGACGGTGCGGGTGCTTGATTTGAGTTTTCCCAGTCGCACTATCTGCTGCCTGTCTGTCAGAAAGCTGGTGATCCACTGGCAGACAGAGGAGGGCACGGAGAGCTGGCTTAATTTGGGCTGTAGGAGTGATGGGATGATGGTGTTGAAAGCAGAGCTGAAGTCCACAAACAGGATCCTCACATAAGTCCCTGGTCTGTCCAGATGCTGCAAAACATAATGCAGTCCCATATTGACTGCATCATTCACAGACCTGTTTGCTCTGTAGGCAAACTGCAGGGGGTCCAGTAAGGGTCCCGTGATGTCCTTCAGATAAGCCAAAACCAGTCTTTCAAATGATTTCATGACCACAGATGTTAGAGCCACAGGTCTGTAGTCATTAAGTCCGGTGATTTTGGGTTTCTTTGGGACGGGGATGTTGGTGGAGCTTTTGAAGCATGAGGGAACTTCACACAGCTCCAGTGACGTGTTGAATATCCGCGTGAAGATGGGGGCCAGCTGATCAGCACAGGCTTTCAGACAGGCTGGTGAAACGCTGTCTGGGCCTGGAGCCTTTCTGCTCTTGGTCTTCCCAAAGGCCTGACACACATCATCTTCACTGAACTGAATTGAAGGTGTGACTGATTCGGGGATACAGAAGGAGAGAATTGGGCTTTTTCAAACCTACAGTAGAACTCATTCAGGTCGTCTGCCAGTTGTTGATTCACCACAGTGCTGGGGGATGGTGATGTGTGGTTGGTGATGGCTTTCAAACCTTTCCACACTGAAGCTGAGTCATTGGAGGAAAATTGAATCCATAATTTTTCGGAATAATTCCTCTTGGCCACTCTGATCTCCTTTTCCAGTGTGTATTTGGCCTAGCTGTTTTTAGCTTCTGCCTGTAGGTCGGTATCAGATGAACTAAGCAGTGATCAGAGAGTCCTAGAGCTGGCCGTGGGACAGAGTGATATGCATCCTTTATTGTAGTGTAACAGTGATCCAGTGTTACTGTCTTTGGTGGGACATGTAACATGCTGTCTGTATTTAGGCAATTCACGTGAGAGAATCGCTTTATTAAAGTCCCCAAGAATTATTACTACAGAGCCCGGGTGTTGTTGCTCACTCTCTGTGATCAGATCAGCGAGTGTCTGTAAGGCCGAGCTCACGTGCGCTTGCGGTGGAATGTAAACACTCACCAGAATGAACGAGCAAAACTCCCACGGCGAATAGAACGGTTTGCAGTTAATGAAGAGTGTTTCAAGATCTGGACAGCACATCTTCTTTAACACAGTTACATCAGAACACCACCTTTCATTGATGTAAAAACAAGTCCTGCCACCGCGCGATTTCCCCGTTGATTCTGCGTCGCAGTCCGCTCTGAAGAGCTGAAAGCCCTTCAAACTTAACGCGCTGTCCGGAACAGAGTCGTTCAGCCAGGTTTCCGTGAAACAGAGAGCAGCAGAGTTCAAAAGTTCGGCGTGCTTTCCCTGTCTGCGCGTTCTGAAACGCTTGAACAGCGCAGCCGCTCCTCCAACTACAATATCCAGCAAAATGTCAGAGAACTCAAAAAGCGGAAAATATCTTGTGGTGTGTGCTGCCGAATGTTCAGCAGTTCATCTCTGGTGAAAGTGATCTGGTTTTCTTCACAGAGAACAGGAAAAACTAACAAAAGAACAAAAACTGTGGAGCTAAGCAATGAGGCTGCCATTCCTGGTGCCATCTTGGATCATCTTGAAATCGATATACATATACAATTAAGGACAGTATTCTTTATTTTAATTTTGAATGACTAAATAAAAATACAAGAAAGACTAAGAATAAATAAAAGTACATATTACAAACTGAAAATGTTGTTTATTTTAAGTTTTACGAACTAACCCCATCATTTTTTAGAGTCTATCTATCTATCTATCTATCTATCTATCTATCTATCTATCTATCTATCTATCTATCTATCTATCTATCTATCTATCTATCTATCTATCTATCTATCTATCTGTGTCTATTGCTGTAACAATGGGGTTATTCTTCTTCACAAAATCTACACTTCTGTTTAGTGAAAGTGGTTTTAGTTTGATGACAAATTTAAACCTTACCCTAACTTTTAGCCCTGCATGTTTGTTATGTATGTTTGTGATGTGGAACACAAAACACAGAGATACACTAAAACACAAACTTGAAATGTACTTTTATTTGATAGGAAACTGGCAGCACTCATTACAATCCATATCCTGACATATTAGAGAAACAAGTGCTCAGAAATCCCAGGTATAGAAACCATCAACATTTCATTATACAGACACCCTGATAACACACTCAAAGAACTATATATATATATATATATATATATATATAATGAAAACAAAAACATAAAAAATAATTATGATGATTTTAACATAACTGTTTACATGACTTGGTGTTCTAAACTTCCTGCATAGGTGTAAAGTAAATGAGCTGAATATGCTATAGTTCTTTATTCTTAGAAAGCAGACAAAAAACAATTATATGTGCAAACCAACACACTGTAGTTTAAACATCAGGTTAATAGATTTCACCTACATTACCCAGAAACCCCTTCATTAATAAGAACCATCAGAAATAATAATAATAATAATAATAATAATAATAATAATAATAATAATAATAATAATAATAATAATAATAATAAGTAATTTGTTTAAGAGAATAAATGAGACATTGCTGTAGATCAGCTGATGCTGGACACAGATGATGAACCACAACTTGTCTTCAGTCTTCATGTTTAATAAAACAAATCTTTAAACAAAAAAAAAAAAAAAAAAAAAAAATTTAAATGTAATATCAAAAAAGCGAAGTAAAACACAAGCATACAAAAACACTGTGACTAACCATCATAGGTAGAGCAGATGAAGTTGAGCTTCTGGCTCTCAGGCAGCTCGATCCACTTCTGCTCTCCTCCAGACTGCACTGCTCCGCTTCTCTTCTCATGACTACAGTCTTCATTCCAGGTCCCATTCCCTGGTGCCCAGCCCTGATAGCAGATTATCGATCCAACAACCCAGAACCAGACACGCTGGGCGCAGTCGTGACGCAGGCCGAGCCACACGTGTTCAGTGGAGGCGTTTTGAGTCACTTCCTTCACCCAGAGCTGCATCTCCTCGGTGCGCACTGACACCAGGTCATGATGATGGTTCCTGCAGTATGTCAGAGCTTCCCACCAGGTCAGAATCTCCTTAATCAGGATCAGTTTATCTGGAAAATAAAAGGCAGCATTCAATAAAAGCTAAAGTGAACATTTACAACCCAATAGTTTTTCATCTTTAATTTAGCAGAAGATTTAAACAGGAATCTGGATATAATATCCTGAAAATATTGTTAATATAAATATTTATATATTTTCTGCAAATTTTATAAAAACGTTTCATTATCTCTTTCATATCCATTTGTGATTGTATTTATAAAACAAAGTGTATTGTATACACTTTATGATAATGCAAAACAGCATCAGGAATCTTTAATAGATTAAAAAAAACTCACTCTCATGGCAGATGAACGGGAGTTTTTCTGTGCAGTTCACATCAGTCCAGTAACGTTGCTCAGACTCAGACACTGCAGCACAGATCAAACTTCTACTGGGTTTGTCAGATCTCCAGTATCTGAATGTGGAGTTACTCTGATCTGACCAATTCCAGGAGTCATTAAACAGACCGATCCAAACACCTGTACTGACTGAAACATTTACCACACTCCGGAACTCGTCATTCTCAGTTTGGTTCCTCACACTGACCAGGTCGGTGTATTTCTATCTGCAGTAGGTCTGAGCATCATACCAGCTCTTTTTATCACTAATATATACATATTTACTAGGGTTTATGTTCTTTTCTGAAAAAAAAAAACAACAACAACCAAACATGCAGTTAACACAATGAACAGCTCATTCATGACTTAATTAGATTTTTGCATCTTATGTCAATAAAAGAACTTTAACAAAAAAGTGAAGGACAAGAAAATCAAGAAAAATAACACAATTAGAGACATAATTTTAGATTAGATTTTCATTACTGTAACATAATTAATTATAATTACTTTTTATTAACATCTCTTACCTTCATAACATACAAAAGGAAACAATGTTTCACATGGGTAATCATTCCATAATTTATTATAGGACATATATAACACACAGTACTCAATTCCCCAAGCATTATTTGGTTCATTAGGATGCCAGTTTGTGTAAGTGACTCTGTCTCTGTAGAAAGTTTGGTCTTCCAGAGACCACAGCCATCTCCCAGGTCCCGCTCTCTGTAGACCAATCCAAGCTTTCTTTGCATTTTCCTTCATCAGTGTGTGATTCAGGTTCTTCATCTCTCCCATGTTGCTGATGGTTGCCAGATCAGTGTAATTCTCGCTGCAGTAAGTCTGAGCTTCACTCCAGGTTTTATTCTCATTCACAAAGTGATAGTGATGAGGAATATATGCTCCTGTACCACATACTACTGTGAAAAACATAAGAAAGAGACGTGTTATTGCATGAAGCTATGATAAGATTTGGAAATGTTATCTCTTACTTTCAAAATCAGTTTTAATTTATTTTTATTGCCTGGAATAACAGACCAACCCTTCACATTATTATAGTCTCATGGTTTTAAGGTTCTTAAATATGCTAGATAAAATATGCCAGGTAAAAGTTCTACCATGAAACATTGTACACTTATTAATGAAAAGGGGCTTTTAAACCTGTTTTGTTTTTTATTATTTTTAACTCGGTATTTTTTCTATTTTGTGGAATCAGAAACAGAAACTAAAGCATGACAAAATGTATTATAATATAAGATTAGCTAAGCAGCTAGAAATGAATTCAAGTTGTTCAACATCAACATGATCATTTAATCCATGAAAACTGGCTAAATGTTTCTTGTGCGATTCTTTATTTTGTCTGTAATCAGATCATCAAATGTCTCTTTACACTTCATAATAAAACACTTGTGTCTCTGTTTATGTTTCATTCAGCTTGGAATCACCCTAAGTGATGCTGTTATTAGAAAGATTACAGTCTGCTTTTTGTAGATTTATGTGAAATATTCATGAGGTCAGGTGCATATTAAGTATATTAAGTTAAATATATGTTAGAAAGCTTCCTTGAGAATAGACCTCATGATTAGGATCTCACAGAACACAACAAGGTTTGTTAAGCTCACAGCTAATGTCATGTTCCTGCTTGGAGTTTTATTTAAATATGACAAATAGTGACCATGCACAAAACTGTGTTGTAAAAGCAGGACATGGCTTTTAAAATGACTTCAGATAAATATAGTCTGATGTCTGTGTTTGTGCTAAGACGGAAGTATCAGACTTTCACCACCGGTGCATCAGCAGATTTTTCACCCACTTTTAAGCTGCACAAAACTTCAGCATTGAGGGCTTCATTTGTTGATACAAAAATAGCCTCAGATTACAAAGTGAAAAAATTTATGTTCAAACTTGTTTCAAACTGAAACTAAAGAGTAAATACAAGAATTGGCATCAAAATAAAGTCATTTATAGCCCCACATTCAGTGTCTGTCTTTTTCTTTTAAATAACCCACACACACACACACACACACACACACACACACACACACACACACACACACACACACACACACACACACACACACACACACAGTGTACATTGTGTACACACTGACCTGAGAAGAGCAGAGTCACTGAAACGAGGTGAACCATATCTGTAAAGAAATTGTCAAAAAAACATTTCCAACATTACAGCTTATGAATTAATAATCTGACTCTTTCTATGTTCTGTTATCAGTTATATTACTGTAGTAAACAGTTATTAATTCACCAGTTTCTCTCTCTCTCTCTCTCTCTCTCTCTCTCTCTCTCTCTCTCTCTCTCTCTCTCTCTCTCTCTCACAAACAAATAAATACATGAATAAATAGATATCCGTACCTCATGTATGTCATGTACTCCACACAGGGTGTGTGTTACGAGAGTTCTTCTGCACCTGAACATAACAAACCTCTTATTATACAGTATTACTGTCCTCTTTCAATCCCACCCATCACTTTACATATTCCCTTAGATACAGATGTAATCTCAGTATCTGCTGTTCATCAGAGTTTTGCTGTTGTTGTGATGCTGTTGTTATGTGGTTTTATTTGGAACATATTTGAATATATTCATGTGAGATGTTACATATTTACAGAATAAAGCCTGCAGGGTTTTCTAGGAATTTGGATAAACAAAAGACAGGTGAACAGAAAGAGTTGAATGTAAAGGATGGAGAATGTGAACTTAGTTCTAATTCTTATTATATTGTCTTTAACAACCCAAAATTCTGTTTTGCTTCATTACCTTACTTTTTTAAACAATTAAATTCTAAATGCTAATCATTCTACAGCTTTTAACCTACAGGCACCAAACACAGGTAAGTTGTTCATCATGGTCTGACTTAAAGTGCTTTTACTTTGGTAAGTGATAGGAATTCTGGATTTCCTGGTACAGAAGCTCAAAAAGGCCTAAATTCCTAAAGAATTGCATTCAAAATTCTGAAGTTTTATATATCATTATGATTTCAGGCTATTTTCTCCAAATTAGCTAAGTATATTTAAACTTCTCTTTGTAATGAAGATGTTATGGATACGATATTTAGTAATAGATGCTGACAGAGAAAGAGGAAATAAGTGCTGTTGTATAATATTGTGTCTACATTATTGTTACATATCTAAAAATGTTTTGTGGGAGTGCCTGTGTGTTTCTCTCTCTCTCTCTCTCTCTCTCTCTCTCTCTCTCTCTCTCTCTCTCTCTCTCTCTCTCTCTCTCTCTCTCTCTCCCTCTCTTAGAACCTCCTGTGACTACTGATTGGCTCGGGGAGATGTCAATCATCATTTAGCTTTGACCTATCCGCTGGCAATGAACTTCAGCCGGCAGATATAAAACGGCAGGAAACGAAGCGAAAAGGACTTCCGCGTTTCCATTTATGTTGTTGCCATGTTACTCATTATTTATGTTGAATGTGCTATACTGTTACCTTAATATTGGAGTCGTGTTTCCTCTCTGAGTCTTAGGAGCTTTTGTCCTTTTGTTTATTCTGTTATACCAGAGGAAGTGGGACAGGTAAGATGTTGTGCGACTTTCATTGTACCACACATAGGTAACTCAATGTTAAATACATTAGGTAAGAGGTGTACTAAACCCCCTGTATGTTTCTGTTTAATAGCTTAGAGTAGGGAAGTATAGGCACTCTGCGATGAAGACTTTCTTTTCTTGTTTTATTTTCCTTAGTTAGGTTAGAGGTTTAAAACAGTTAGTATTGGTTTTGCTATTTTTCTTTATTTACTTTGGCATCACTAATATCTCATTTTCTCTTGGGTTTATATTTTATATTTTGTTTGAATTTTCCATTTACCTTTCTCACCTGTATATAATAAAGCACACATTTTATTGTTATTTCATGTCCCTGCATTCTTCTTTTTGCTTACTACACCCACAAATATTACCACAACCATAAATGTTACTCCTTACCCTAGACAACTTTTAAAAGGTTGTAACAATTAATGGGGTCTTGTCCAGGATCTTTATCAAAATAATTCTTTGGTAATTGTGGTAATTTTCTGGTTGTGTGTGGCAATGCTTTAGTTGGAGTATGTGGCAGCATTGAGCATGCAGTTCAGTAGTGTTTTGGTTTGAGTGGTTTGTCATTATGGCAAAGTTTAACTTGGAAGATTTTGTAACTAGTCCATCTGTAAAACAGATTGAATTATGCAGAAAGCAGGATTTGATGAAGATAGCGGATCATTTCAGTAAACTGTTCGTAAAAAAAAAAAAAAAAAAAAAAAAAAGTTAAAACGAATGTTAATCTTGCGTTTGAACGAGCTGCAGGTTTGGCCTACGTCAAACATGGAAGTTGGTGTTGACGACGTGTGTGGTGTTGCTAATGAGCAGTTCAGTTCTGGGGAGGAGGATAAGTGGAGTGGGGGAGCTGATGCTGAAGCAGAGGCCGAAGCTATGGCTGGCTTACCACCGTTTGATCCATTAACACTCAGGTTTGTTGGTTCATGGGAAGGAGCGGGACAAAAAGACAGCATGGCCCATTTGCACTATGAAGCGCAAGAGAGAGCCCAGACAGGCAAAGCTGAATTGAACTTGAAACTGGAAATACAAAAGCTGGATATCGAGAGCCAGAAGCAGGTGAAGCTGAAGCTTGAGTTAGATGCAGTAAAAAACTGCTACTGGCTCAACTGTACAGCCGGACCTCGCTCAAGCCCATTTTCCTTCACTGCAAGGTGGTTTGTCACCCGACAATTTTGACGAGAGTAAACACATTGCACTTGTTTCTCTTCATTGGCCTAAGGAGGTCTGGTCATTACTTTTGCAATGTAGGTTATTTGGCAAAGCGCAAGAAGTTTGTTCTACATTATCAAATTGAAGAGAGTCTGAAATATGAATCTGTAAAATCTGTTATCTTGTGAGCTGGTCCCGAAGGCTTATAGGCAACGTTTTAGGAAATGAAAAAAGAGCCTTACACAAACATTTGTGTAATTTACAAGGGAGAAGCGAGTGTTGTTTGATAAATGGTGTTCTGCTAGTAAGGCAAATGATTTTGACTCTTTAAGAGAGTTGATGTTGCTGGAAGAATTTAAGGGATGTTTAGATGAACATGTAATAGTGTATCTTAACGAGCAGAAAGTTAATACTTTATCACACGCAGCCGTACTCGCGGATGAGTGTATTTTAACTCACAAGAATGTATTTTCTTCTAAATGTCCTGACAAGTTACAGACTGACAGTTCAAAATCTCAAACGTCACGTTAAAAATTTAGCTCAGCAGACCACAGCAGACCACAAATAAGACTTCAACGGTCTAAGTAGTGAAGTAAGAGGACTCAGTACAGTCAAAAAATTCTTACAAAGCTACTATAATAGCCTGCCATATGCAAAAACCTTCGCAACTCTCCATGGGTCGTAGGAATCGGAAAATCTGTTATGGCCGTGACTTTAGCCGCTACCGGTCGTACTTGGCCTTGGCCGACCTCCTTTCCAAGGTAAGTAACAGATGCTATAACAAATTCATATTTTGCTAAATTAAGCGTTAAGTTTGCTTTCATCAGATGTTCAAATACGGTTCTCAACAGACAAATGTGTTCTTTCCAAATCAACGAATACAACAGCAGATCATCAAGATTTGTCACATCACAGAAAACAATGCTAACGAGATCTTGGAAAGTTGCTGGAGCGTTCCTTAATCTGAAAGCCATCATATATGTATATATGTGTATACTGCAGAAAGTTATCTGGTGTTACAAAAGCTGAAATAGCTTTTTGTCAAAGTAGCTGCAGTTGTAACACTTTACACTGTGCTGTTGACTGAACCAGAGTTGTGCATGGATGTAATGATGGGCCGGGAACAGAAGACGCTGAATCTGTTTGCAGAGATTTAATGAGAAGGCAAACATTCCAAAACAGTAGGCAAAGGGAAAGTCAAAAAACAGGGAAGAAATTCCGAAAAGCAGAGAGCAAAATCCGTGTGGCAAACAAATCTGACAAACAAATCCAAACACAATAAAATGAACAAATTAAACAAGGGCAAAATACAGCAAGACAAGCAATGGAACCACAAAGTAATGCAAGGAAAACACTAATATTACATTGCATTAAACAATAGCACAAGGTTTCCTCTGGTGGGCTGGAGGGGAAACACAGGTATTGCTAAAATGTACTTTTATTATTTAAACAAGTGCTCAGAAATTCCAGGTATAGAAACCATCAACATGTCATTATGCAGACATCCTGATAACACACATATATACATATACATATACATATATATACATATATATGTATATATACATATATACATATATATATATATATATATATATATATATATATATATATATATATATATATATATATATATATATATATATATATATATGTATGTGTGTGTGTGTGTGTGTGTGTGTGTGTAATGTATATGTGATGAAAACAAAAACATGAAGAATAATGATGATTTTAACATAACTGTTTACATGGCTTGATGTTCTAAACTTCCTGCATATGTGTAAATTAGCTGAATATAATATAGTTCTTTATTCATAGAAAGCAAACAAATAGCTGTAATTATAATGTATGTGCAAACCAACACAATGTTGTAAACATCAGGTAAATAGATTTCACCTACATTACCCAGAAACCCCTTTATTAATAAGAACAGTCAATAATAATAATAATAATAATAATAATAATAATAATAATAATAATAATAATAATAATAATAATAGAAGAGAATAAATGAGACATTGCTGTAGATCAGCTGATGCTGGACACAGATGATGGACCACAACTTGTCTTCAGTCTTCATGTTTAATAAAACAAATCTTCAAACAAAAACGATGAAAAAAACAATTTTAAATATGATATCAAAAAAGCGCAGTAAAACACAAGCATACAAAAACACTGTGACTAACCATCATAGGTAGAGCAGATGAAGTTGAGCTTCTGGCTCTCAGGCAGCTCGATCCACTTCTGCTCTCCTCCAGACTGCACTGCTCCGCTTCTCTTCTCATGACTACAGTCTTCATTCCAGGTCCCATTCCCTGGTGCCCAGTTCTGATAGCAGATTATTGATCCAACAACCCAGAACCAGACACGCTGGGCGCAGTCGTGACGCAGGCCGAGCCACACGTGTTCAGTGGAGGCGTTTTGAGTCACTTCCTTCACCCAGAGCTGCATCTCCTCGGTGCGCACTGACACCAGGTCATGATGATGGTTCCTGCAGTATGTCAGAGCTTCCCACCAGGTCAGCTTCTCCTTAATCAGGATCACTTTATCTGGATAAAAGAGGCAGCATTCAATAAAAGCAAAAGCGAACATTTACAACCCAATTGTTTTTCATCTTTTATTTAGCCGAAGATTTAAACAGGAATCTGGATATAATATCCTGAAAATATTGTTAATATAAATATTTTGTTCTGCAAATTTTATTAAAAAGTTAAATTATCTCTCTCATATCCATTTGTGATTGTATTTATAAAACAAAGTGTATTGTATACAGTTCATGATAATACAAAACAGCATCAGGAATCTTTAATAAATTAAAAAATTTTATCCACATCATTTAACTCACTCTCATGGCAGATGAACGGGAGTTTTTCTGTGCAGTTCACATCAGTCCAGTAACGTTGCTCAGACTCAGACACTGCAGCACAGATCAAACTTCTAATGGGTTTGTCAGATCTCCAGTATCTGAATGTGGACTTACTCTGATCTGACCAATACCAGGAGTCATTAAACAGACCGATCCAAGCACGTGAACTGACTGAAACATTAACCACACTCCAGATCTCGTCATTCTCAGTTTGGTTCCTCACACTGACCAGGTCGGTGTATTTCTCTCTGCAGTAGGTCTGAGCATCGTACCAGCTCTTTTCATCACTAATATATACATATTTATTAGTGTTTGTGTTGTTTTCTGAAAATAAAAATAAAAATGTACACAATGATTAGATCATTCATGACTTCATTAGATTTTTGCTGATTCTTAAGTCAATAAAAGAACTATATTATTAACTTTATTTTCTGAAAAAAAAAAACAAACAAACATACAGTTAACACAATTAATAGCTCATTCATTACTACATTAGATTTTTGCCTTTTGTGCCAATAAAGGAACTTTAACAAAAAACTAAGAAAAATAAATAATACAATTAGATCCTCCATTTTAAAATTAGATTTTCATCACTGTAACATTATTAAATATATTACTTTTTATTAACATCTCTTACCTTCATAACATACAAAAGGAAACAACGCATCACACTGGTTATCATTCCATAATGGACTGGCAGACCAATATGTCACACAGTACTGAGTTCCCCCAGCATTATTTGGTTGTCCACTGTCCCAGTGTGTGTAAGTGACTCTGTCTCTGTAGAAAGTTTGGTCTTCCAGAGACCACAGCCATCTCCCAGGTCCTGCTCTCTGTAGACCAATCCAAGCTTTCTTTGCATTTTCCTTCATCAGTGTGTGATTCAGGTTCTTCATCTCTCCCATGTTGTTGATGGTTGCCAGATCAGTGTATTTCTCTCTGCAGTAAGTCTGAGCTTCAGTCCAGGTTTTATTCTCATTCACAAAGTGATAGTGATGAGGAATATATGCTCCTACACCACATAATACTGTGAAAAACATAAAAAAGTGACGTGTTATTGCATGAAGCTATGATACGATTTTAAAATGTTCTCTTACTTTCAAAATCAGTTTTATTTATTTTTATTTCCTGGAATAACAGACCAACCCTTCACATTATTATAGTCTCATGGTTTTAAGGTTCTTAAATGTTCTAGGTAAAATATGCCAGGTAAAAGTTCTACCATGAAACATTGTACACTTTATAAACAAAAGTGGCTTTTTAAATCTCTTTTTTTTTCCACTATGTAATTTTCTATTTTGTGGAATCAGAAACAGAAAATAAAGCATGACAAAATGTATTATAATATAACATTAGCTAAGCAGCTAGAAATGAATTCAAGTTGTTCAACATCAACATGATCATTTAATCCATGAAAACTGGCTAAATGTTTCTTGTGCGATTCTTTATTTTGTTTGTAATCAGATCATCAAATGTCTCTTTACACTTCATAATAAAACACTTGTGTCTCTGTTTATGTTTCATTCAGCTTGGAATCACCCTAAGTGATGCTGTTATTAGAAAGATTACAGTCTGCTTTTTGTAGATTTATGTGAAATATTCATGAGGTCAGGTGCATATTAAGTATATTAAGTTAAATATATGTTAGAAAGCTTCCTTGACAATAGACCTCATGATTAGGATCTCACAGAACACAACAAGGTTTGTTAAGCTCACAGCTAATGTCATGTTCCTGTTTGGAGTTTTATTTAAATATGACAAATAGTGACCATGCACAAAACTGTGTTGTAAAAGCAGGGCATGGCTTTTAAAATGACTTCAGATAAATATAGTCTGATGTCTGTGTTTGTGCTAAGACGGAAGTATCGGACTTTCACCACCGGTGCATCAGCAGAGTTTTCACCCACTTTTAAGATGCACAATACTTCAGCATTGAGGGCTTCATTTGTTGATACAAAAATAGCCTCAGATTACAAAGTGAAAAAAATTATGTTCAAACTTGTTTCAAACTGAAACTAAAGAGTAAATACAAGAATTGGCATCAAAATAAAGTTATTTATAGCCCCACATTCACAGTGTCTGTCTTTTTCTTTTAATAACACACACACACACACACACACACACACACACACACACACACACACACACACACACACACACACACACACACACACACACACACACACACACTGTACATTGTATACACACTGACCTGAGAAGAGTAGAGTCACTGAAATGAGGTGAACCATATCTGTAAAGAAATTGTCAAAAAAACAATCTATAAAGAATAAAATCTTCACCATGACTGTTACCAAACACAGACAGATAAGATGTCTTTCATAAATGTCCCTGTGCGAGCTGTTACTATAGAAACAATAATATATTAGAAAATTAATATCTAAATAACCATAAATACATGAATAAATAGATATCCGTACCTCATGTATGTCTTGTACTCCACACAGAGTGTGTGTTACGATTTTTCTTCTGTTCTTTACCTCACTTTGTGCACCTGAACCTAACAAACCTCTTATTATATAGTATTACTGTCCTCTTTCAATCCCACCCATCACTTTACATATTCCCTTAGATACAGATGTTATCTCAGTATCTGCTGTTCATCAGAGTTTTGCTGTTGTTGTGATGCTGTTGTTATGTGCTTTTATTTGGAACATATTTGAATGACAGATATATCTGTGTTCATAGTTACAGAATAAAGCCTGCAGGGTTTTCTAGGAATTTGGATAAACAAAAAGACAGGTGAACAGAAAGAGTTGAATTTAAAGGATGGAGAATGTGAACTTAGTTCTAATTTTTATTACATTGTCTTTTATTATATCTATCTATCTCTCTCTATCTATCTATCTATCTATCTATCTATCTATCTATCTATCTATCTATCTATCTATCTATCTATCTATCTATCTATCTATCTATCTATCTATTCAGTATTAAGTTGAATCACAAAATTACTGCATTATACACATCTGACATTAACAATAACCTGACACTATGAATAGAACAGTGTTACATGTATTCTGGTGATGTCACAAGGATGTATCCACTGGCCTCCAATAGTATTGCTGCTCTATCTGTACACTCGCCTCCAGATCTACTGGACTTTACAAATACTTGCTCCGTGAAGCAAACAACAAAGTTTTGATGAGCTTTAAAAATCTAGTATTGATACTATTGCTTTAATAAGTCAGAAAAATTATTTAGGTCAAGGTTTAAAATGTCAAATTCCAGGCCACTGGTTTGATCCTGAGCTCAGGGTTAGTGGAAATGTGTCCAAACTGATTAGCTGAAATGTTCAGTCACAAATCATTAGACCAGTGACTAGCTAAGTGTATTTAAACTTCTCTTTGTAATGAAGATGTTATGGATACGATATTTAGTAATAGATGCTGACAGAGAAAGAGGAAATAAGTGCTGTTGTATAATATTATGTCTACATTATTGTTACATATCTAAAAATGTTTTGTGGGCGTGCCTGTGCCTCTCGATCCCTGTCTCTCTTAGAACCTCCCGTGACTACTTATTGGCTCGGGGAGATGTCAATCATCATGTAGCTTTGACCTATCCGCTGCCAATGAACTTCAGCCAGCAGATATAAAACGCCAGGAAAAGAAGCGAAAAGGACTTCCTGAACATTCCTTTGATGTTGTTGCCATGTTACTCATTATTTATGTTGAATGTGCTATACTGTTACCTTAATATTGAAGTCGTGTTTCCTCTCTGAGTCTTAGGAGCTTTAACTCCTTTTGTTTATTCTGTTATACCAGAGGAAGTGGGACAGGTAAGATGTCGTGTGACTTCCATTGTACCACACATAGGTAACTCAATGTTAAATACATTAGGTAAGAGGTGTACGCCCCCCGCTGTGTGTTTCTGTTTAATAGCTTAAAGTAGGAAGTATCGGCACTCTGCGATGAAAACTTTCTTTTCTTGTTTATTTTCCTTAGTTAGGTTAGAGGTTTAAAACAGTTAGTATTGGTTTTGTTATTTTTCTTTATTTACTTTGGCATCACTAATGTCTCATTTTCTCTTGGGTTTATATTTTATATTTTGTTTGAATTGTCCATTTACCTTTCTCACCTGTATATAATAAAGCACACATTTTATTGTTATTTCATGTCCCTGCATTCTTCTTTTTGCTTACTACACCCACAAATATTACCACAACCATAAATGCTACTACTTACCCTAGACAACTTTTAAAAGGTCGTAACAATTAATGGGGTCTGGGATCTTTATCAAAGTAATTCTTTGGTAATTGTGGTAATTTTGTGGTTGTGTGTGGCAATGCTTTAGTTGGAGTATGTGGCAGCATAGGAGTCGCTCATGCGGTTTAGTAGTGTTTTGGTTTGAGTGGTTTGTCATTATGGAAAAGTTTAACTTGGAAGATTTTGTAACTAGTCCATCTGTAAAACAGATTGAATTATGCACTAAGCAGGATTTGATGAAGATAGCGGATAATTTCAGTAAACTGTCTCGTAAAAAAGAGTTAAAACGAATGTTAATCTTGCGTTTGAACGAGTTGCAGGTTTGGCCTACGTCAAACATGGAAATTGGTGTTGACGACATGTGTGGTGTTGCTAATGAGCAGTTCAGTTCTGGGGAGGAGGATAAGTGGAGTGGGGGAGCTGATGCTGAAGCAGAGGCCGAAGCTATGGCTGGCTTACCACCGTTTGATCCATTAACACCCAGGTTTGTTGGTTCATGGGAAGGAGCACGACTAAAAGTCTGTATGGCCTGTTTGCACTATGAAACGCAAGAGAGAGCCCAGACACGCGAAGCTGAATTGAACTTGAAACTGGAAATACAAAAGCTGGAAATCGAGACCCAGAAGCAGGTGAAGCTGAAGCTTGAGTTAGATGCAGTAAAAAACTGCTACTGGCTCAACTGTACAGCCGGACCTCGCTCAAGCCCATTTTCCTTCACTGCAAGGTGGTTTGTCACCCGACAATTTTGACGAGAGTAAACACATTGCACTTGTTTCTCTTCATAGGCCTAAGGAGGTCTGGTCATTACTTTTGCAATGTAGGTTATTTGGCAAAGCGCAAGAAGTTTGTTCTACATTATCAAATTGAAGAGAGTCTGAAATATGAATCTGTAAAATCTGTTATCTTGTGAGCATGTGAGTTGGTCCCGGAGGCTTATAGGCAATGTTTTAGGAAACACAAAAAGAGCCTTACACAAACATTTGTGTAATTTACAAGGGAGAAGCGAGTGTTGTTCGATAAATGGTGTTCTGCTAGTAAGGCAAATGATTTTGACTCTCTTACGGGTCGCCGTGCCGTGAAGACAAAGTGACCACTAGGGGATGACCCAGAAACAAGCTTCAATTCAACTTTAAAGCATCAAATCCTCCAAAAACATGAAAAAACCTATTTACCTAGTAAAGTTTATACTCTCAATAATTTTTTAAGCCCACACACAAAGCACAATATGATTCACAGCCTTCATACAATTAGAAAAAAAATTGACAAAACTGACCTAGGTGGCGCTAGACCGGTTTTTCCCTTACCTTTAGACGCGTCTCTTTCTTCACCGGGGTAATATATTCCAACACAAATAATCCACAAAAATCCACACAGGTCCAAGGAATTGAAATCTGTAAGCCTTTTATCCAAAACGCTCTGGTCTCGCCGCAGATATTCCGTTAGTGTTCTGAAAACTGGAAACAGAAGTGCGCCATCATCTCGTTTTGCCGCTCTAACTCCTAATTGGGATATTCAAAAATTCAAAGTCTACGTCATTTTTATAGCCCAGGTCCTAACGAATCAAATAAGCCCTCATTTGTGCCAATCGGTGCTTGTATGGCAGAGATAGACGGCTGGGAAGCCAATGGTGGCATGACCTCATTTTTTGGGAACCTGCATTTGACTGACAATTACTCCTTCCAATAGCAATGAAATGGGCTGGGACCTATACAGCTGTTTAGCCAATAAGCAGACGATTCCAACGGTATATGACATGCCGTATGTTCTTTGACTGTGTCTGCGTGAACTGGATGCGCAGAAGAACTCTTGCGTAATCCCTGACCTTTTGTCCCTCTCACAGCTCAGGGTGTCAAGTTACAGGCCTGTTTTCACACCAGAGTGATAGAGAGAGAGTCTAGGCTTATTTATGGCTTGTCAGACTGAGCCTGCAGCCTTTTATTTCAAAGTTATATAGTAAACAAGTACACAAAAACGCTGCACCAGACGACCAGGGCCGTAGAAAAATATTCATATAAAATCCATTTTTGGGTCTTTTGACTTGAAATATTTTTTGGTGAAAGCCAAGACATGTGGCTATGACTCTCAGTTGTTATTTGGTCCCTAACATGTTCCAGAAAAATAAGATTAATCAGTTTATCAGGTAAACAACCCAGGCAGACATGAAAACCTGCATTCTAACCCCTGTAACTTTGTGCCAGTAAGGCCTAGAATCAATCTGAAACTAGTTTCTGAAACTAGAGAATCTCTTCTTTCAAATGAGACCAGGCCCCTGTGTGTCAAAGTATGTGGGAGCTGTACCACTTTTTGTTGGGCAAGTCATATAGGCGGAGATCCTTAAGAGGTTTAAGAGAGTTGATGTTGCTGGAAGAGTTTAAGGGATGTTTAGCTGAACGTGTAATAGTGTATCTTAACGAGCAGAAAGTTAATACTTTATCACACGCAGCTGTACTCGCCGCTGTAACTCACAAGAATGTATTTTCTTCTACAAGTCCTGAAAAGTTACAGACTGACAGTTCAACATCTCAAACGTCATGTCAAAAATTTATCGCCGGTTTGTTAAAGTGTTAAAGTCTGCGGTCGATGTACAGTCTGCAGAGAAAATTGACGAAAGTTACCAGCCATTTGTGTCGAAGGAGTTAATATCTCTGTCTGAAAAAAGTGAGGACCAGGAAGAAATAAAAATACTCAGGGATACTGGTGTTATGGAATCTTTTATTGTGGCAGATAATTTACAATTATCTGATGATACCTTCCGTGGCTCTAGTATGATTGTACAGGGCATTGAGATGAGTTACATGGAGGTTCCGCTCCATTGGCTGCACTTACAGAGTTAATTGTGTACTGATTTTGTAAGAGTTGCTGTGTGTCCTTCACTTGATGTGAAAGGTGTTGATTGTATTCTCAGTATTGACCTAGCAGGTGGAAAGATCATGCCTGTTATTGAAGTTGTTGATAAACCAGATGCTCTGTGTGACTCCGAAATACTGTCTGAAAATCAAGCATCGTGTTAGTTCAGGCAGGCCACGCAGTAAGCTGCATCAGCTGCTAATCAGCTGTCCACAAGGGGTACCAATCCAGCACGACCTCCGTAATTTCCCTCCTTTAAATCCTCGCCTTCGAGTGCACCTACGCATCGTTACTGCTGCGATCCAACACCCTCCTCCGTTCACGACTCCTCCAGCCAGAACCTGTCGCCAACCCCGATTACATTCTTCACATAAAAAAATCCACACCTCGCGCAATTTCGGTTCTGATTCTGAGATGTAATGGGAGGTCTATTCATTCCCCAGCACTGCCTCCCCGCCCTGTCCTGCATGTGCACGGATAGGCGTGTGGGAAAATTCTCCCAGAACAGAACCATCGCTAACCTTCATTTACAAAGTCATCCTGACTGAACTTACCCTGATGATTTTCCAGCCTGCGCCGTTAGGCGTGCCCAATCGCGCAGAATCGGTGATGTAGTGGATATATCTAGCTCATTTATGTGTCCACTGTTGTCAGGTGATGCATCATTGGATATGAATCTTGAACCAAATAATCATTCAAAGACCGAAGACCTAGGTGAGATAATGTCAGATGCAGAAATACTTGAATTGCCAAGGTCACATGAGAAAATTTTAACTGGGCAGAAAGAGGATAAAACTCTTGTTACTTGTTTTAATTCTGCTATTTTCCTTGATGTGGCTAAGGATAAGAAATGTTCTTCCTGGATAATGACTTACTGATGTGAAAGTGGTATTCTAATGCTGATGAGATTTTAGACTGGAATGTTGTGTATCAAATTGTGATTCCGTTTTCCTATCATCAACATGTCTTGGCTGCTCATTTAGGAGTTACCAAGACACATGATCGGATTTTGAGACACTATTTTTTTTGGCCTGGGCTAAAGAAAAATGTTGTTCACTATTGCCGTACTATTGGATTAATGGAAAGCCAAATCAGAGAATTTCACCCGCTCCTTTATCTTCTATACCTGCGATGGGAGAACCGTTCGAACATGTGTTGGTAGACTGTGTTGGTCCAGTACCAAAAATGAAGTCTGAAAATCAGTTTTTATTAACTGTTATGGTTATGGCCACCTGATTTCCCGAGGCGATTCCGCTAAGAAAAATTACTGCACCTGTTGTTAGTAAATTCTCCAGTTCAGACTTCCAAAAATAATACAGACTGCTTGCGTCATTTGTATTCAACATATTTACATGTTTAACATACCCACATCAAAAAACTTGTCAAACCACACAAATATATACATAAATTCACCTCCAAATGACTTCCATGAGCATAGGCATGAATATATGGCAAATGGGCATTAAGTCTGAAACAGTCCAGTAAACAGACTTATCTGAAGATGAACAAGAATGTGTAGGTTGATGAGGAGGATAATAATGTTCCAACTTTTATCCCTCTTTTGGCGCTAAGGCCCGTGACATAGAATCCAACTAAATCCCAGAGAGAGTTTCTTCAGTCAAGTAAGCAGCCTTTCCTCATATATTGACCATCTTACTGCAACTCAGAGAATAAACATTGTAAAATTGCTCAGTGATTTTAAATGTTTCTATGCAAACAAATGTTCTGAAACATGACATTAATGTGAACGGTGCTCGACCCAAAAATCAACATGCCTACCGGGTAAGTTCATTGAAACAATCTGTTATACGGAAGGAGGTAGAGTATTTGCTGGAAAACGATTTAAAGCCGAGTTGCAGTCCCTGGTGTTCTCCGTGTCTATTGGTTCTAAAACCTCACAGCACATTCAGATTTTGTACAGATTACCATAAAGTAAATGCTGTGACTGTACTGGACAGTTACCCGTTACCTCGCATGGAGGACTGTGTTGATAACATTGGGTCTGCACGTTTCGTTACAAAGCTTGATATGCTGAAAGGAAACTGGCAAGTTCCGCTCACCTCACAAGCTTCAGCTATTTCAGCTTTTGTAACAGCAGATAACTTTCTGCAATATACACACACACACACACACACACACACACATATATATATATATATATATATATATATATATATATATATATATATATATATATATATATATATGATGGCTTTCGGTTTAAGGAACACTTTCCAACATCTCGTTAGCATTGTTTTCTGTGATATGCCAAATCTCGATGATCTGCTATTGTATTCGTTGAGTTGGAAAGAACACATTTGTCTGTTGAGAACTGTATCTGAATGACTGATGAAAGCAAACTTAACGCTTAATTTAGCAAAAAGCTTTGTAAGAATTTTTCGACTGTAGTGAGTCCTGTTACTTCACTACTTAGACCGTTGAAATCTTATATGTGGTCTGCTGAGAGCATGCTTTTGAGTTCAGTTAAAACTTTGATGTGTAATGCACCTGTTTTAATGTCACCTGATTGTACAAAATCTTTTAAACTAGAGGTGGATGCAAGCTCCATGGGTGCTGGTGCTGTTCTTATTCAAGAGGCTGAGATTGGAATCGAACATCCAATTAGTTATTATTCTCAAAAGTTTAATAAACATCAGCTAAATTATTCAACGATTGAAAAAGAAGCCCTTGCTTTACTGCTCGCGTTACAACACTTTGAGGTTTACCTTGAATCCAGTAGTTTACCAGTTGTGGTCTACAGTCTTGTGTTTTTAACTCGTATGTACAACAGAAATCAGTGCTTAATGCAAACATAGGAAGGGTTCGGAGAATGTCGTGGCTGATGCTCTCTCGAGAGTACAGATGGGTATAATATTTATGTTGTTTTCACAAACAAGTCTCTAAATATGTTTTGTGGGAGTGCCAGTGCTTTTGTATGTTTTTGTATGCCACCCCCTGTATGTTTTGTTTAATAGCTTAGAGAAGGGAAGTATATGGTGCTCTGCACTGAAGACTTTCTATTCTTGTTTATTTTCCTTAGTTAGGTTAGAGGTTTAAAACAGTTAGTATTGGTTTTGTTATTTTTCTTCATTTACTTTGGCATCACTAATGTCTCATTTTCTCTTAGGTTTATATTTAGTTTGAATTGTCCATTTATCTCCTTTCTCACCTGTATATAATAAATCACACATTCCATTGTTATTTCATGTCCCTGCATTCTTCTTTTTGCTTACTACACCCACAAAAATTACCACAACCATAAATGTTACTCCTTACCCTAGACAACATTTAAAAGGTCGTAACAATTATACTTCACCTCTGTGTACCTTTTGGACATTTCTATATTCATTGTACTTCTTTTGTGCTGTTGGTACTTTGTCAAAGTAGCTGCAGTTGTAACACTTTACACTGTGCTGTTGACTGAACCAGAGTTGTGCATGGATGTAATGATGGGCCGGGAACAGAAGACGCTGAATCTGTATGCAGAGATTTAATGAGAAGGCAAACATTCCAAAACAGTAGGCAAAGGGAAAGTCAAAAAACAGGCAAGAAATTCCGAAAAGCAGAGCGCAAAATCCGTGTGGCAAACAAATCTGACAAACAGATTCCAAACACAATAAATTTGAAAAAGGGCAAAATACAGCAAGACAAACATTGGAGAAGCAAGGTAATGCAAGGAAAACACTAATATTACATTGCATTAAACAATAGCACAAGGTTTCCTCTGGTGGGCTGGAGGGGAAAATCAGGTATTGCTGTAACAATGGGGTTATTCTTCTTCACTAAATCTACACTTCTGTTTAGTGAAAGTGGTTTTAGTTTGATGACAAATTAGCCCTGCATGTTTGTGATGTATGTTTGTGATGTGGAACACAAAACACAGACATACACTAAAACACAAACTTGAAATGTACTTTTATTTGCTACTGTAGGAAACTGGCAGCAGTCGTTACGATCCATATCATTACACATTAAAGAAACAAGTGCTCAGAAATCCCAGGTATAGAAACCATCAACATTTCATTATGCAGACATCCTGATAACACACTCAAAGAACAAAGAACTGAAAAAAAATATATATATAAATATATATATATATATATATATATGATATAGTTATAGTGATATAGTGATATGATATAGTTCTTTATTCTTACAAAGCAGACATAAAACAGTAAAATGTGCAAACCAACACACTGTAGTTTAAACATCAGGTTAATAGATTTCACCTACATTACCCAGAAACCCCATTATTAATAAAAACTGTCAGTAATAATAATAATAATAATAATAATAATAATAATAATAATAATAATAATAATAATAGTAATAATATTGTGTAGAAGAGTATAAATTAGACATTGCTGTAGATCAGCTGATGCTGGACACAGATGATGGACCACAACTTGTCTTCAGTCTTCATGTTTAATAAAACAAATCTTTAAACAAAAACCAAAAAAACAATTTTAAATGTGATATCAAAAAAGCGCAGAAAAACGCAAGCATACAAAAACACTGTGACTAACCATCATAGGTAGAGCAGATGAAGTTGAGCTTCTGGCTCTCAGGCAGCTCGATCCACTTCTGCTCTCCTCCAGACTGCACTGCTCCGCTTCTCTTCTCATGACTACAGTCTTCATTCCAGGTCCCATTCCCTGGTGCCCAGCTCTGATAGCAGATTATTGATCCAACAACCCAGAACCAGACACGCCGGGCGCAGTCGTGACGCAGGCCGAGCCACACGTGTTCAGTGGAGGCGTTTTGAGTCACTTCCTTCACCCAGAGCTGCATCTCCTCGGTGCGCACTGACACCAGGTCATGATGATGGTTCCTGCAGTATGTCAGAGCTTCCCACCAGGTCAGGTTCTTCTTAATCAGGATCAGTTTATCTGTAAAAAAAGAGGCAGCATTCAATAAAAGCTAAAGTGAATATTTACAACCCAATAGATTTTCATCTTTTATTTAGCCGAAGATTTAAACAGGAATCTGGATATAATATTCTGAAAATATTGTTAATATGAATATTATGTCCTGCAAATTTTATTAAAAAGTTTAATTATCTCTCTCATATCCATTTGTGATTGTATTTATAAAACAAAGTGTATTGTATACAGTTCATGATAATACAAAACAGCATCAGGAATCTTTAATAAATTAAAAAATTTTATCCACATCATTTAACTCACTCTCATGGCAGATGAACGGGAGTTTTTCTGTGCAGTTCACATCAGTCCAGTAACGTTGCTCAGACTCAGACACTGCAGCACAGATCAAACTTCCACTGGGTTTGTCAGATCTCCAGTATCTGAATGTGGAGTTACTCTGATCTGACCAATTCCAGGAGTCATAAAACAGACCGATCCAAACACCTGTATAGGCTAAAACATTAACCACACTCCAAATCTTGTCATTCTCAGTTTGGTTCCTCGCACTGGTCAGGTCGGTGTAATTCTCTCTGCAGTAGGTCTGAGCATCGTACCAGCTCTTTTTATCACTAATATATACATATTTACTAGTGTTGATGTTCTTTTCTGAAAAAAAAAACAAAAACAACCAAACATGCAGTTAACACAATGAACAGCTCATTCATGACTTTATTAGATTTTTGCATCTTATGTCAATAAAAGAACTTTAACAAAAAAGTGAAGGAGAAGAAAAATCAAGAAAAATAACACAATTAGAGACATAATTTTAGATTAGATTTTCATTACTGTAACATAATTAATTATAATTACTTTTTATTAACATCTCTTACCTTCATAACATACAAAAGGATTCAATATTTCACATGGGAAGTCATTCCATAATGTAGGGTTGTTATAATATCCCACACAATACTCAATTCCAAAAGCATTATTTGGTTCTCCACTGTCCCAGTTTGTGTAAGTGACTCCGTCTCTGTAGAAAGTTTGGTCTTCCAGAGACCACAGCCATCTCCCAGGTCCTGCTCTCTGTAGACCAATCCAAGCTTTCTTTGCATTTTCCTTCATCAGTGTGTGATTCAGCTTCTTCATCTCTCCCATGTTGCTGATGGTTGCCAGATCAGTGTATTTCTCTCTGCAGTAAGTCTGAGCTTCACTCCAAGTTTTATTCTCATTCACAAAGTGATAGTGATGAGGAATATATGCTCCTATACCACATACTACTGTGAAAAACATAAGAAAGAGACGTGTTATTGCATGATGTTATGATAAGATTTTTAAAATGTTATCTCTTACTTTCAAAATCAGTTTTATTTTATTTTTATTCCCTGGAATAACAGACCAACCCTTCACGTTATTATAGTCTCATGGTTTTAAGGTTCTTAAATGTTCTAGGTAAAATATGCCAGGTAAAAGTTCCACCATGAAACATTGTACTCTTTCTAAACAAAAGTGGCTTTTTAAATCTCTCTTTTTTTCACTCGGTAACTTTTCTATTTTGTGGAATCAGAAACAGAAACTAAAGCATGACAAAATGTATTATAATATAACATTAGCTAAGCAGCTAGAAATGAATTCAAGTTGTTCAACATCAACATGATCATTTAATCCATGAAAAATGGACAAATGTTTCTTGTGCGATTCTTTATTTTGTTTGTAATCAGATCATCAAATGTCTCTTTACACTTCATAATAAAACACTTGTGTCTCTGTTTATGTTTCATTCAGCTTGGAATCACCCTAAGTGATGCTGTTATTAGAAAGATTACAGTCTGCTTTTTGTAGATTTATGTGAAATATTCATGAGGTCAGGTGCATATTAAGTATATTAAGTTAAATATATGTTAGAAAGCTTCCTTGAGAATAGACCTCATGATTAGGATCTCACAGAACACAACAAGGTTTGTTAAGCTCACAGCTAATGTCATGTTCCTGTTTGGAGTTTTATTTAAATATGACAAATAGTGACCATGCACAAAACTGTGTTGTAAAAGCAGGGCATGGCTTTTAAAATGGCTTCAGATAAATATAGTCTGATGTCTGTGTTTGTGCTAAGACGGAAGTATCGGACTTTCACCACCGGTGCATCAGCAGATTTTTTCACCCACTTTTATAAAGAGAAAAAATAATGTTCAAACTTGTTTCAAACTGAAACTAAAGAGTAAATACAAGAATTGGCATCAAAATAAAGTCATGTATAGCCCCACATTCACAGAGTCTGTCATTTTCTTTTAAATAACACACACACACATACGCACACACACACACACACACACACACACACACACACACACACACACACACACACACACACACAGACAGTGTACATTGTGTACACACTGACCTGAGAAGAGCAGAGTCACTGAAACGAGGTGAACCATATCTGTAAAGAAATTGTCAAAAAAACATTTCCAACATTACAGCTTATGAATTAACAATCTGACTCTTTCTGTGTTCTGTTATCAGTTATATTACTGTAGTAAAGTTATTAATTCACCAGTGTCTCTCTCTCTCTCTCTCTCTCTCTCTCTCTCTCTCTCTCTCTCTCTCTCTCTCTCCTCTCTCTCTCTCTTTCTCTCTTTAAAAATGAGCAAGAAACTATAAAGAATAAAATCTTCACCATGACTGTTACCAAACACAGACAGATAAGATGTCTTTCATAAATGTCCCTGTGAGAGCTGTTACTATGGAAACAATAATACATTAGAAAATTAATATCTAAATATCAATAAATACATGAATAAATAGATTTCCGTACCTCATGTATGTCATGTACTCCACACTGGGTGTGTGTTACGAGTGTTCTTCTTTTTTTCACCTCACTTTGTGCACCTGAACATAACAAACCTCTTGTTATACAGTATTACTGTCCTCTTTCAATCCCACCCATCACTTTACATATTCCCTTAGGTACAGATGTTATCTCAGTATCTGCTATTCATCAGAGTTTTGCTGTTGCAGTGACAATGTTGTTATGTGTTTTTTTTTTTTGGAACATATTTGAATATATCCGTGTGAGATGTTTATATGTACAGAATAAATTCTGCAGGATTTTCCCCTGAATTTGGATAAACAAAAGACAGGTGAACAGAAAGAGTTGAATGTAAAGGATGGAGAATGTGAACTTGGTTCTAATTCTTATTATATTGGCTTGAACAACCCAAAATTCTGTTTTGCTTCATTACCTTTTTTTTTAGACAATTAATTTCTAAATTTTAATCATTCTACAGCTTTTAACCTACTTGCACCAAACACAGGTAAGTTGTTCATCTATCTATCTATCTATCTATCTATCTATCTATCTATCTATCTATCTATCTATCTATCTATCTATCTATCTATCTATCTATCTATATATATATATATACCCTAAAAATAATACATTGGCTCAACTCAAAAAAATTAAGGTAACAATTTGCATGTATCTTTTTAAGTAACTTCAACTCAGTCATTATTAAGTAGACATCATGAACCTTTTATAGTTAGACTAACCCAATTTGTTTAGTACAACCAACATGAATTGACTTAACCTCTAAGAGCTTAATTAAGACTGAAACAACTTAATTTTAATTTCAAAGTTTGTGATATTAAGTGGTCAAATTACATAATTTAAGTTATTCTAACTTCTTTATTTTGTCCATGCAAATTGTTACCTTAATTTTTTGAGTACAAGTAACTTATTTCACTTCAATCAGAAGAAATAACACAGCAATTCCAGTTTTATGATGAAACTGGTTTATTATAAAACCAATGTCACCTTATGTCCAAAAGGTTTTTTTATAATACTTGGACGAAAAGATAATTATCCAGGACTCAAGTATTTTTCAAGTAAAGTCAAGTAAAGAATCGAGTATTTTTCTTAGTAAGCTGGTAGTTTATTTGTTCTGATATGTACCTAAAATAATAATAATAAATCACAGGAAACGTGAAAAATTAATTCCAGCAACAGACACAATTGCCAGATTATTGGTCCACCTAGCTGAAACTAAAAGTTCTCTTCCTTTTTTTTTAATATTATTGCAAAGTATAAAATTTTACCTTCATCACATAAACTACAGCCCCCATAAAGTCTCAAACAAATACAACACTGTAACCTTCATGTAAAAAGTTGTCAAAATTACAGCTGCTGTATGTGTATGCACAACAAAAAGTTTACATGAAACATTTCAGAAAGACAACAGTTTTTTCTTTACAGTTTTTTTGGATTGCTTAAGCACGATTTTCAAAACAGGGCCCGTGTTTTCAAAACACTACACACAATTAGCACAACCACACACACAATTAGCAAAACACTACAGATCCCTTGCATAATTAAACACTCTTGTAAAAACTATACACTTCTGTTTAAAAACCGCACTTTGTTACCATATGAAACACACACGTTTCACATTACTATACTCTGTTTGCACGAGTTACACTCTGTTGTGATAAACCTAAAACACGTTTAGCACTTTTACTTCCCTATGATTAGAGTAGGCTACCATCAATAAAGTACAAATATAATGTAAATTCACCAAACACTACACAAGACCAATGTTGCAGACTGAAGAAACTCATTTATTTGTCAACACGCCCAAAATGTTCACATGTACTGTAAGTTTATGGTAAAAAATACAAAAAAAACTAGACATTGTCTGTTCGCCTAGCTGGATCTGGCCAGAAAATTACATCAACATCGCAGGCAATTTTGTCATTAGTAAGACACCTTGGAAAGAAACATAGTGAATGATGAATCCATCCTTGCATTGCTGCTACCTCCATCTGGTCACAGGCCTCCTCCATGGCTTGGATGAGGGGTACCTCAGCCTGGAGACGGAGATCATAGACCTTCCACCGCCATGCTGAGAAAAACTCTTCTATAGGGTTGAGGAATGGAGAGTATGGTGGAAGATAGAGGATGGTGAAATGTGGATGTTGCTTAAACCAGTTGTTAACCAGAGCAGAGCGGTGGAAAGACACATTGTCCCAGACAACAAAATATATCATATGATTGATTTGATTTGCTGCTGTTATCTTGTCCAATTGGTCCAAGAATGTAAGTATGAGTGTTGTGTTGTAAGGGCCCATATGGGCATGGCGGTGGAGGACTCCATCTGTGTAATGGCTGCACAGAGTGTTATATTACCCCCACGTTGCCCTGGGACATTGACTATAGCCCTGAGGCCAATGATGTTTCTTCTCCTTCTTCGTGTTCTCGTCAGGTTGAACCCAGCCTCATCAACGTATATGAACTCATGCTGGATCTCCTGTCCATCCATTCGTAAAACTCTCTGAGGAACAATGTCATGCAAAATTGTGTAGTTCAGTGTAGATATGATGTTGATATGATGATATTTTTACAATACACTGTACCTATTTTCCAGTCGAAATGTTATCACACTTGCCACTGTGTATCGGCTTAGATTTGGCTGTACTCGCAGTCCAGCCTCCCTCAGCGTCAGGCCGTGGGTGACAACGTGGTCAACCAGTGTTGCGCGGATCTCATTTGTCAGATTCGGTCCTCTTTGAGCACCTTCTTGTCTTCCTCTTGCTCTACCTCTACCTCTACCTCTACCTCCAGCATGGCCTCCATCTCTTCCTCTTCCTCTGTTGATTCC